>NC_133771.1:177975146-177976850 GCF_003597395.2 Chelonoidis abingdonii
AATGAGAGACTGCTGAATTGGAATTAATTTGCAAATTGGACACCATCAAACTAGGCTTGAATAAAGACTGGGAGTGGATGGGCCATTACGCAAAGTAAAACTATTTCCCCATGCTTATTGCTTTAGTGCAATTGACAAGGAGATGTAAGGAACTGTGCATGTTGCGGGGGGAGGGGATAAGCAACACCGGCTACAACAGTGCCTTCTGAATGCCTGTTCTCTCTCTCAGGTGACATTGTAATTAAGAAGTGGGCAGAATTATCTCCTGTAAATGTAAACAAACTTATTTCTCTTAGCAATTGGCTGAACAAGAAGTAGGACTAGGTGGACTTGTAGGCACTAATGTTTTACATTCTTTTTGTTTTTGAATGCAGTTGTGTAACAAAAAACCCTACATTTTTAAATTGCACTTTCAGGATAAAAAGATTGCACAACAGTATATGTATGAGATGAATTGAAAAATACTATTTCTTTTATCATTTTTATAGGGCAAATATTTGTAGTAAAAATCATATAAAGTGAGCGCTGTACACTGTGTATTCTATGTCATAATTGAAATAGATATATTTGAAAATTTAGAAAAAACATTAAAAATATTTAATACAATTCAGTTGGTATTCTATTGTTTAACAGTGCGATTGTGATCAATTTTTTTGATTTAATCGCCTGAGTTAACTGTGATTAATTAACAGCCCTAATTTTATTCATATTAATTGTTTTTTTCTAGTCCTGAAACTTGTTCAGCAACAGAAATATTTTTCCTCTAATTGATTCTGAGGAAGAATTCTTTTACATTCAGGGCTGTTTTTTAAGTGGATAAATTGAAAGATGTGATGTTAGGATTTTGGACTAAAGAACAGCTTGCTCTTGTGGGTGAATATTAGCCAGGCTTTGTTGTTTGTGTGAGAAAAATAAAACAGGCACTCAAGGCTTTTGTGAAACTTTCTTTGATAATACCAACTTAATCTTTTTTCCACTTACAACATTGATAATAATACAACCTTTTGCCATTTTGACCTTGAATTATTGGGTCAAATCCTCTTCCTAGTTACATTGGGTAAATCCAGAGTGCAGATAGATGAACAAGTCATAATGAACAATTCAGTAGGCAACTTAACCCTTTTTATTGTGTTTTCAGAGTATCCAAGAAAAGCATTATATTTGTCTATGAATGAGGACTCCAGATTTAAAATAACCAATGTGCTATCCTGATGGACCAAGAGTGAGGAATATATAGGCCATAGTTGTTTGTTGTCTAACAGAATATGCATTTAATTTTCTCTTTTTTGAGATTTACAGCAAATAAGGTGTGTTGGTGCACGGATGCGTACACATGCATGCATGGTCAGAATTGCTAAGGTTGCAACAAAATCCTTACTTAATTGATTGAACTGTCTTTCTGTGCCAGAGTCTTGTGCCAGAGTAATTTTGGAAAGTATTGTGCATTACCTCATGTAATACACAACACACGAATCTGCCAAACATGAGCATGGGCTATTAAATCCTCTTGGGTAAGATTGTGGTCACACTGAAGTCAACAGGAGTTTTGTCATTGACTTCAGCGGAGTCAGGATTTCATCTCTGGTCTCCGTTTTATTTCACAATCTCACTGTCAAAATACTTACAGTATATGTGTTCAGTGCTATTTGTGAAGAGTGTAGATGCCTTCCTTGTGTTTCATATATATGCGTCTGACGAAGTGGG
>NC_133771.1:177976950-177980025 GCF_003597395.2 Chelonoidis abingdonii
TACCTGCCAGGAAATTGCGAGGGCAGCGACCTGGTCCTCCGTGCACCACCTTGCTACCCATTATGCCATGGTCCAGCAAGTCCAGGGATGATGCAGCCTTTGGCTTCTGCCGTTTGCGCCACTGTGCCTCTCTCTCCGACCCCACGCCTAGGTAAGGTTGGTCACACTGGATGGATATGAGCAATCACATTTGAAGAAGAAAACTCGGTCTTAATTGTTTTTTTTTATTTGCAATGTGTATTGAGCTGGAAGTATTTAAATTGTATTCTGTGGAGGAGATTTTCTTTCTAGTGTCTATAAGCTGAAATGCTGTAATATTCCATCTTGAATGTTACAGTGTATCTTTACCGTCTTTCTTTTATTAAAAACTTTCTTTAAAGACCTATTGATTTTACCCCTTGTTAATGCTAAGGTATTGAGTCTTACTCACAGGGACTTGGGGGAGGGAGGTAATCTCTTTGGTTTTTAGATTCACGGAGCTTGAATCTGTATTGCCTCTGGGTGAGGGGAAGAGGGAGGGGTGGAGTGAATCCCTCTGTTATTTAAGATTCAGGAGTCGAATCACTCTTCTCCAAGGGATAACCCAGGGAGGAAAAGCCTGGGGAGGGAAGAAGGGGGAGAAAAAAACCTGAATTTCTCTTGCTGTGATTCAAGGGTTTGAATCACGATGATTCCTAGTTACCCAGGGCGGGAAAGGATCTGGAGGAAGAGAGAAGGGGGAAGGGAATGGTTTATTCCCCTTTGTTGTGAGACTCAAGGATTTGGGTCTTGGGCGGTTCCCCAGGGAAGGTTGGGAGACCAGAGTTTTATCAGGGCAACTCCAAGTCCTGTTGGTTGCAGCTTATCAATCTAAGCTTGGTATTAAGCTTAGGGAGGAATTCATTGCCTGGTACCCCATTTTTGGACTCTAAGGTTCAGATTGGGGAATGTATACCGATGACAGCAGGAAAGGAGTCTTTCATGTGTAAAATTGCCACCCACCAATTTTTTATTGTCCTAAAAGTATATGATACCATCGTAGGTACACACACACACACACACACACACACACACACCCTTCCCCCCCCACCCCGTTTGCTAAGGCTGATGAGAAGGGTGCGGACTGTGACAAATATTTAGGGACAGTCATTTAGTTTATATTGTGACAATTTATAGGCACTGGAGGTGCATCTCTAGATGTATTTTTAAATTTTGAAGTGATTACTATTTAAATAGATATCTATAGAGAACACATATATAAATATATATTTACAAATACATGTTTCAGTAGCTTCATACCTACATTTCTCAGTGAGAACTCCCAGTTTAACAAAGCCTTTCAGCAGGAGGTCCAAAGAGACCCAGAAATTGAATTTGAGCATGTTGCTTTCACTGCATCTCAGCTGCCCTACTGTCCCCATGAGCTGAAAGGCAGGGTGAACATGGAAAAGATCTTTCAAGCGGAAAGAGGAATGCTTGTTTCTTTTGGTAATCCCAGTGCTATGTAAGCTACCCTCTTCTGACTCATTGGCTGACAAACAGCATACACCCCTTTCTGCTAAAACTACATAAATTCAGCTGCATTGTGACCAGTTGCCGAGTGTGTGTGTGTGGGGGCAGGTACATTATCCTCCCCTCTCAGTGGCCCACTGCTAGTAAAAGGGGAAGTACCAATGCCAAAGCTTTGGGGACAGGGGCGGCTCCAGGCCCCAGCATGCCAAGTGCTTGTGTGGGGCGGCATGCCGCGGGGGGCGCTGTGCCAGTCGCCAGGAGGGCGGCAGGCAGGCTGCCTTTGGCGGCCTGCCTGCGGAGGGTCTGCTGATCCAGCGGCTCCGGTGGACCTCCCACAGGCGTGCCTGCGGGAGGTCCACCGTAGCCGCGAGACCGGCGACCAGCAGAGCACCCCCCACGGCATGACGATGTGCTTGGGGCAGGGAGATGTCTAGAGCTGCCCCTGTTTGGGGATGACCAAAGGAAGGGCTCCCCGTCCTCAATAATGCAAGTTTTGTTTTGTTCTTAAATGAATAATCCCTTATGGCCCCACTGAAATATTTGAAAATATTCTTGGCTGGAAACAGCATCCAAGCTATGACACTAAATTTGTGTTGTAAAACCAAAGTGAAAAAATGTGTCTTGAACGAAATTAAAGCTTGCAAAAAACAAACAAAACCCCCAATATTTTCTCCAAATGGCCTCTTTTTGGCAACATGTAAAACTACAGAGGCAGAGACTGCCCCCAGTTACATGGGGCTAACTCCTGTGTCAGTGAGAGCAGGACAACGTCCATAATCTTCACTGCCAGTTCATGTACAGTTAAACTGCAAAGGGCCAATTTGCACTGTTTTATACATAAGCAATCCAACTGGCCTCAATGAGAGGACACAGAGAGCAGCATTTCGCCCAATAAGTGTTTCGCAACATCTCTTCCAAGAACCCCCCCCATCACATCTATCAAAGCAAGTATCACACTGCTGCAGTTGGAGAGGGCAGGAGTAAAGAGTTTTTTCCTGGAAAGCATTTGAAATTTACTGCAAATCACATATCTTCACAGAAGCCTTAAGAGGAATTTGGATTTTATTTTATTTTTAAAAATACATTCTTTTTTCTTTTCTTCTGTCTAGTTCCAACTTTCCAGGACTATATGTACTGCAAATGGACAATGATAAAGAAATCAAGAAGTTATCTGCTCCCATGAAGTGAATTGATTTCATTTTTCTATATAATATTTTTGACCAAGCTCATGAGTTGGGGTCCTCCACCATCAAAGTCCAGGATTGAACAAAATCTTTATGAAAGATGTCTCATAAAACATGACCATATATTAAGAATGGGTAACCACTGTTAACAAGTAACAAAGAAAGCTTTCGGATCATTTTCTTTTCCGGTCATCATTCTCTAAGCAAATCCTTGCTCGTATCTCATTGACTCGTAGGTCAGAAGGGACCAATATGATCATCTAGTCTGACCTCCTGCACAAAGCAGGCCACAGAACCCTACCCATCCACTTTTATAACAACCCCTAACCCATGACTGAGTTATTGAAGCCCTCAAAATTGTGGTTTGAAGACCTCAAGCTGCAGAGAATCCACCAGCAAG
>NC_133771.1:177984482-177988721 GCF_003597395.2 Chelonoidis abingdonii
GCTGCCTGAGTGCCTGGCTACTTATATAGGACCCTAATCAGGTAAGCCCCACCCCCAACTCAGGGCTCAGCCTCTCTCCCAGCACACGGCCCCTAGCAGCCTTCACACACACTCACTCACACACAAACTCCACAATACAATCCACAAACTACAAAAACCTGCTCCTCCAACAGAACTCCCACTGAAACTCCCCTGTTAGCAGCTCTGTTTGCTGGCTCCTGTGCTGCTGCAGCTGTCTGTCTCGTACCTGGAGGATTTTATTGAACTGCAAAAGAGTTATTTGGGATTTTTAATTATGCCAGACTAGGTAGGAATATAGTCAAGGGTAGACTGACCTCATCTTGCAACCTGTACTTCACAATAAAAAGAGTTGTAAGTTTCTCCAAATATTCAAATACCAATAACAGTGGGGTAAAACATGCCTCATGTTAGATGAGAAGGACCTTTTAGACTAACTTAATGACACCAGCTCTCCAAAGATGAGGAGGATATGGAAGAAACACATAAGTATCAAAGGCTGCTGAATTATGTGTCTATTAAAGAAAGTAGAGACTGCTGCCCAAATGGAGCAAAGCACGAATTCACAAAACTCATAGCTCTGACCACATTCAGTTCTACATATTTAAAGCAAAAGCTTCTTGCACTGATTTGCAATACATCCTTAGCCAGCCAGATGTGGGGTGGGGGAGGGGGCAGAGAAGAGGAGGCTGGTTTTAAACAGATGTTCTCCTTTCTTGGATTTCATTCATAAATAAATGGGAAATGGAAGTGAAAGTGAGTAAATGTATCTTGTGTGTAGAGACAAACATCAATTCAATGACCATTAGACATCTAACAATGTAATACATTTTCCCCTTAGGGCTGCAGCATTGCAAAAGGAAGAATCCTTTATCACACTCCAGAAGTGCAATGAATTTAAAGATGCTGACTTTATGTCAGTTTTTCAGCTCAGATACTGAACAGGTTGATATTAGCTGAAAAAAAAAATAACCTTGTAATCTTGCAGCTCAATTTCTGTGTGCTGTGATAGCCAAGTGAAAAGTGATCCTGCAGTGTAAAAGGTTAAATGGCAGAGTGCGAAACCTACAATAAAGAAAGCCTAGATATGTTGTTAAAGCATCGGGAATAGGAACCACACATCCATGCCCACATGGACATTTTTTTAAATGTCTTACCTGGGTTTTATCATCCAGCATTAGCTATATATTACTTGTATTCCATCTCCCACCCAACATGTCTGCAGGCCAGTGCCTACCTCTTTTTATAGTCTTCTGTAATCTTCTAATCCCTTCCCTTGGTGTCACCAGGTGAGGTGACTGCCTGGTTCTCCCACTCACAACATAGGAACTTGCCTACTCTCCCATCCTGAAAACAGAAGCATAGCCATGGTGGCATGAGGGGCTAACTGCCCCAAGTACTATCCTGTTTGAGACCCTGATATGTACTACAGCCAGCAGAGCAAGATCCATCTAAAGTCAAATGAAAAGCATCTGACTACTCTGCACCAAAATGAATAGTATTCATATTTCTTTACTTCTTGAAAACTTTATATAGTGTTCTGAGTTTCATGGACTCACAAGAGAAGGAAGAGTGGAATCTGCCATGTGGAAGTGATTATGAAGACTTATTGTACTGGAGAACTAAGCTATTTTTAGTGAATTCTAACAAAAAGAGGTGCTATTGAGATAAATGCCAGACTGAAGTGTGGATAAAACAATACAAACACGAAGTTTGCCATCAGTGTCCCAAGCATTCAGCCTGACTAATGAAAAGAACAAATTTATACATAATCTCAAAATGCTGAAGTGACTTTGCCTTGGGCCCAGTTCCCCCAGCTGGTCCTCTTTTGGCTGATCAGGAACTGCTACTTGTTTCTTATGTCTTAAATATCTTTATTTATTCAAATATATTACTAATTGCATAATTATTTCCTCCTACTCCCCCTCTACAAAATAAATCCCTTTCCATATTACCAACTAGAAATAAGTAGATTTTCCTAACATTTTCACCATCATCATTTGTATTACTGTAGCACCTAGAAGTGCTGGTCATGGCCAACAGCCCATTGTGTTCGGTTCTGTACAAACACAAGAAAAAAAGATGGTCTCTTCTCCAAGTTGTTTACAATCACCACTTATAACAAATTAGAAAAAAATTCATAATGAGAATTCCACCAGGGGTATTACAAACTGACCAGTAAAAGCATAGGGCTAGATTTTAAACTGGGCTTCAATACGGCTTATATTTTTTGTACACATAAATAACTGCACATTCATTGCGTGTCCCAAATTTTGTGAGTGCAAAGTGACAGACACATCTATCTTTGAGGGTGAGACTGTACCTAGAAAAACTGTGCCCATCTAAGAAAGCCATACTTAATCTGTGGACACTTGATTTAACTTTCTCTGTAGCCATAAATATAAAAGTCCATAGTGACTACATCATCTGCCCTGAGCAAAAGCACCGCATGTTCTTGTACTGCCTCTGGAGCAGCCCAAGAGGGAGACCTACTCAGTCTCCCTCCCAGTTTCCCCCCTGCTGTAGGGAGGATGTAAACTGATGAGTTTATGTTCTCCAGCATGCTGATACTCCTGGGGGAATTCTGCGTCACTGTGTGTGCACAGAACTCATGTCCCCATGACGTACGTAACGTGTGTGTGTGGGTGTGTGTGTGGTTAAGAGCACCGCCCTTTGATACGGGAGACCGCCCTTTGATAGGAAAGACCGGGGTTCAAATCCGAGTTGGTATCCAACTTTCCAGTAGGGGTCCTTGGGCAAAAGACCCCCTAACGCTTCACCTGCCTACCTCAAATATGAGATTATGAGAGTGAACGAAGCTAGGAGAGTCAGGCCGGCGTCGAACGTCGCCTGGATGTCAAACACAGGTCCGTGCCAGGATTTGAGGAAATAGGAACAAGTCATGAACGAATAAGTGGGCTCTACCGGGAACAAACACATTCATTAGGCGAGACAAGAGAAGGGGCCTGAATCGATTGGAGAATGGCATGAACTACAACGTAAGAGCCTAATGAGAGGGGGAGTATATGAATCCGTATGAGGGACTAGGATAGACAAAAGAGCTACAATCCCGACAACTGTCCTGAGAAACCAGCTAGTTACGCGGCACGCTTCCAACCTACCCGGCAAAGAGGACAGCTGCTCTCAAGCCATGAGATAGACCAACATCAACAACACATCAGACTCCAATGAAAGACCTGGAAGAACACGTGGCACCGCTGCAGCCCACATCTCGAAGGCTAAACGTTCACTGCCACCCACCGCCACTCCATTGCAGAGCCCAGCAGGCTGAATAATGACGGCATACAGATGCATCCGGAACAACTAGCTACAGTCACTCCTCAAAAAAGAGCACCGATTAACAGGCTCAGTGGATGAACGTACCTATCAGATATGTACGTAGAAGATGCCAATCAGAGCCCCTCAATTGACATCATTCTACACCACCATATAACTCAAACCAAGAACTGGTAACGCTACAGCGTCTGGTAATTCCTGGAGATGCTTGGCTACATCGATCAATGAAGAAAACAGTAATGTACCCCCTCGGAAAATGAGTTGGAGGATAAGATCAAGGCAAACTCGGAGAGACAGTTCAGTCAGCTGGTGGAACTACAGAAGGGTGTAGAGATTAAGGATAAGACCGTCCGGCTACAGGAAAAATACTAAGGGCCCTGACCCATCTGAAGCCCCTAGCACCCGACTGCTCACACCAAGGCTCAACAGGCACTTGGCTACCAGGCTAAGGAGATACACTAGAGACAGCAGAGGCCAAAAAAGTAAATGTCCTGTCTCCCCAACAGAAACCATCCAAGGTGTACCTCCCAACTGCAGGTGCAAAACAGAATAAGCAAGCAAGAGCACCAGCAGACAGAAACTGGAAGACAGTAGTGGGTAAGAAAGAAGAAGCTCATAACACCTGTGGAAAAGTGGCTGCAGGACCTGAAAGAAACAGAGCACCAGCATGCTCATCCAGAATCAGAAATCCAGTCAGCTATCACAGTAACAGAACACTCCAGCAGCGGGTCAAGAACATGAAGAGCCTGGACAGCCACTGGACCAGATATGATCCATCACTACTGGCTAAAGAAACTAACAGCAGTGCATGAACGCCTAACAGCACAGATGAACCAGTTGCTAGCAGCAAGGCTCCCACCTCAAGACTGGCTAACACACGGAAGGAACCGTGCTGATCATGAAAAGACCCCTGCAAAAGGAAGG
>NC_133771.1:177990501-177993086 GCF_003597395.2 Chelonoidis abingdonii
AGATACTGCGCAGAACCCTCAAACTCCCAGGCCTCTGGTAGAGGACCCGAGGTTGAGGAAGACACATACCACCCATAGGGGTGAGAGGGGAATTTTTTTATATAATGGTCACTGTACAGGGAACTGCTCCTGCATCTGCCCAGCCCCTCCATACCCAGACCCCACTGACCCTCATCCCCCATACTTGAACCCCACCCTGCCAAACCCCACCATCCCCTGCATCTGGACCTCCAGTTAGCCCCTCCCCGCAGACCACCCACCACTGATCCCCCCATGACTTGAATCCACACCCCAATGAGCCCACCCCACCTGCACTTGGACCACCCCAATGAGTATCCCACCCTACTGAGCCCCAACCAGCTGCCCCTGGACCCCCACCCTACCAAGCTCCAGTCCCCCAGCACCCAGACTCACCCCTGCTGAAACCCCAGATCCCCCTGCAGCCGGACCACCCAGTGAGCCCCTATGCAGCCAGATCCCCCACACATTCCCACTCACTCACCAAGCCATCTGCACCCAGACTGCTCCACACAGAACCCTTTCACTCTACACCTGGATCCGCCCACACTAAGCTCTTTCACACTAGGATCCTTCTGAGCTGAGCCTATCTGCCCCACACCTGGATCAGGGGCCAGAGCTGGGTATGTGTGAGAGACTCTGTCTCTCTCACTTGTCTTGGTGTGCCTAGCATGGAGGGGCAGGGCCCAAGGGTTTTTCTGGTGCAGGTACAGCCCTTGCACTGTCAGGGTCAGGTGTAGCCTTACTGGTGAGTTTATATCCTGGAGTGGGGGGGCTGCAGGGTCATTTCCCACCTCCGTGCAGCCAGTGGCTTGTGCTTCCCACTGCCATGGTGGAGCCTCCACATTTAGTTATTGACAAACAAAATATGCAGAATTTTGTTGAATTTTAAAATATTGTGCACAGAATTTTTATTTTTTGGTGCAGAATTTTTAATTTATTGGTGCAGAATTCCTTCAGGAGTAAATGCTGATTTATCTACACAGATAAGTACTTTGCAGATGTAGAGCTACGGTCCCACCCCCTCCCAGCCACCAGCACAGGCAGGGAATGTGTAGCCTACTTCCCGTTCAATGCTGCTACTCCTGGTACAGACTAAGGAGTGTTTTACATATACTTAATCACTTCCTTCCACAGATGCACAAGCTAGGTGACAATTTTGCCTTTCATTGCTTTCCACATGGAAGTCACAGTATACAGTAATGACTTCTCCTAGTCACAAAGTTATCAAGTGTCGTTTCCCCTAGAAGAAGGACATTTATCAAAGACTTTAGACTAATAGCTCAGCTGATATAAGAGCAGCCTACAGGATCCAGTACAGAATTTGTATTAGGGTGCTATACCATTTAGTACTAATCCAAATAAAAATTGCATGTGCAAAGATTGGGTATTTAATGACACAGTAAACCATAAGAAGTTACGTTCCCATTTCAGCTTGGTCACCTGAATCACTGGAAGGGAATGTAATTATATTCCATTATTTCATGGTTTGTTTAAATGCTAATATGAGGGAATTTTCTGAAATTATATAGAAAGTTACAGAATGTAAAAGTATAGTAGAACTAAAGTTTCCCCCGCCCCAAGTCTTGTCTTTTTTCCAAGGCACATAGGAATACCTAAATTGATTATGTGGCAATGAACATAACGGGAGATGACACTGGCTCCCTTTTGCTAATCAGAGGACAGAAAATAGCATAATTAAGAAATAAATGTACAATTGGAATCAGTAATTTGCTGTCTCAGATGATTCCATTTGTTAATATATATAAAAAGGTGTACATCAGGCACATTATCAAGTAAGCTCTACAGAAACTAACCTAAATCAGTATATGCTACAGTTATCCTATTGTAAAATATAAAATGCACTGAAGTTCAAAAGTTAATCTGGCTTTCAGTGAAGGAAAAGAAAAACGTTATTTCTCCCAGTTTGGGTCAGTTCAAATTTTTTGGAAATGACTGATTGCAGACAGAAACAGGCAGATCCTTTAACATTCACACTCTTTCTCCTTCCATTTGGAAGGAACAGTTGTGTCAAGGTTCTTTCCCCACTCTGAACTTTACGGTACAAATGTGGGGACCTGCATGGACACTTCTAAGCTTAATTACTAGCTTAGATCTGGAACACTGCCACCATCCAGAACTTCAGTGTCTGGAGCACTTTCTGTCCCCTCAAAACTGTCCCCTCCCTGGATTGCCTTGAGGGACTTCACCAATTCCCTAGTGAACACAGATCCAAACGCCTTGGATCTTAAAAAGCTTTCTTTTTAAATCAATCAGGTTCTTAAAAAGAAAGCTTTGAATTAAAGAAAGAAAAGTAAAAATCATATCTGTAAAATCAGGATAGAAAATACTTTACAGGGTAATCAGATTCATATAGCCCAGATTCATATATCCCTCTAGCCTTAGGTTCAAAGTTACAGCAAACAGAGGTAAAATCCTCTCAGCAAAAAAGGAACTTTTACAAGTTGAGAAAACAAAAATAAGACTAACATGCCTTGCCTGGCTATTACTTACAAGTTTGAAACATGAGAGACTGATTCACAAAGATTTGGAGAGCCTGGATTGAC
>NC_133771.1:177995530-177998750 GCF_003597395.2 Chelonoidis abingdonii
GCAGGCCCTCCTTTTATATGGCAAACCCACCAGGTATTGCTTGCTATGGCAAAGGGGGTCCGGCAGTTTGAAAGCATTGAAATGAATGTGGAAGAAGCAGAACTCTGCATGCCCCTAGGGCATACCATGACTGCCTGCAAGCTGAATTCTGTTGCTCAGCTGCGTATTATGGCTTACTCACACCAATGTGGCAGGCACTTCAGTATAAGAGGCGAAATGCAACCTTGTATAGAAAGAACATATGCTATGTACTATGAATTGCCTGTTTCACTGAGAAAGAGTGTCCCCTTTGTTCTCTAAAACGTATCTTTTAAAATACTACCATCCCTTTTTCTCCCCACAGGAGAGAATGTGGCCCCTATCTACTCCATCCCAGAGGCTGGTCCAGATTAGAAGGCGGAAAAAATGAACTCGGGGAGACATGTTTGCCAAGCTCATGCAGTCCTCCCACATTGATAAGGCCCAGCTGTTCCTCGACCGGTTTTGCAAGTATTGCACATACTGCTGAATAATGCGCAAGGTATTTACAATGGTCAAAACTACAGTGGTGATCTGAGCGGGCTCCATACTTGCCGTGCTATGGTACCTGCATGAATAGTCCTGGAAAAAGGGCATGAAACGTAGGCGAGCAGAGTGGCAGCGGAAGAGGTGCTGTTTGGTTCATGATAGCTGAAAAAAGGCAGGAAATGGTTGTCTTCTGTAGCTTTCATGGAGGCGGGAGTCCAGGACAGACAACATGGAGAAGATCAGTAGAGCGGCAAATGCTGAGAACAGTGCTGGCAGGGCTCCGGCCGGGGAAGTGGGACCACAGGTTCACAGGGCTCCCTCCAGCGAAGCGGGGCCACGGGGTTGCAGGGCTCTGGAGGGGTAGCGGGGCCACGGGACTCGCCGCGCTCCAGCCGGGGGAGCAGAACCGTGGAGTCCCGGGATTCCGGGGAAGCGGGACGGCAGGGTTGCGGGGCTCTGGCCAGTTGAGCAGGACCGCGGGGTTGTGGGGCTCCAGCCTGGAGAGTGGGGCTGCGGAGTTTCGGGGCTCTGGCCGGGGGAGTGTTACTGTGGGGTTGCGGGGCTCTTGCCAGGGTGGCAGGGCCACCGGGCTTGCAAAAAATGTAAAAAAACATGTGGGGCTTGTACTCACTGGACAGTGCTTCGAGTCTTCGGCAGCACTTCGGCGACGGGTCCTACACTCGCTCCAGGTCCTCGGTGGCACTGAAGGACTCGCCCCCAAAGACCCAGAGCAAGCGAAGGACCCACCGCAGAAGTGCTGCTGGAAACCCAGAGTGAGCGAAGAACCCGCCACCGAAGTGCCACAGAAGACCCAGAGCGCCGCCAGGTGAGTAAAAATTAAAAAGACTCCTCTAACCAGGGAAGGGATTCTCACTGGGCAAGGGGCCCTCTTAGGCATGGGGCCTGATTCGGGTGAATTAGTGGAATAGGCCTAAAGCCGGACCTGCCAGCCAGCAGCTCCCTCTCTCTAATTAAGGGATTCCAAAATGCCCACAATCAGGGTAGTCTGGCATGGGGACAAAGGGGCATCTCTCAAACAGGCAAGCCCCTAACCATATAGCACTTTATAGGTCAAACCCAACACCTTAAACTCCACCCAGAAAACTACAAGCATCTAGTGATTGACAGTGCTACAATTAAATACAGCATGCATTAAAACAGAACAGAACCATTTTCTTCCTCCCAGTTGCACAGGAGTGGCTCTTTGGGGCTCAGTAGCACCAGTATTTTCCACTAGGTTTGGTCCATGAGCTACTGTATGTCAGGGAAATTTTTCAAGCTTCAGTCTAATATTTGCACCTATAAAATTCCCTGTGAGTTTAATTTTTTTGTCAGCACAAAGTTGTGCCTACCAAAGAGGAAGCTTGTTGACTTCCAGGTATACCTGCTAATCAAGCTACAGTTACAGGACCCCAGGGCCGGGGTCTTCTTGTTGGTGGGTTAGCACGGGCATGCAGTTCCTAGAACGAGGATGCTGGCTCGAGCTTCGTTTAACAACAGATTGTCTATTTATTACTGGTAGAGAGTACAGAGGCAGCTCCCCCTTCTGCTGCTGGTAGAAACACTCACCTAGTCAGGAAGTGCACACACATTCAACTTCCCCTCAGGGGTATGTTGAGACAGGGCTCTTACCTCTCTGGGAGGAGCCATATCTTTTAGAGTTTGTGTGTAGATGTGCCACACACACAGACCCAGCCAACACTGTAACTCTGTTATACTAGCAATGGCGCCAATTAGGGAAGACCAGGGGAGGGGGTGTCCTGCCCCCCTCCCTGAGTTTCATACTGGAAGTGGGCTCCCAGGCAGAGCTCTTAACTGCATAGACTTAGGGTGTTTCAGAGTAGCAGCAGTGTTAGTCTGTATCCGCAAAAAGAACAGGAGTACTAGTGGCACCTTAGAGACTAAGAAATAAATTTGTTAGTCTCTAAGGTGCCACTAGTACGCCTGTTCTTTTTTTAGGGTGGAATGTGAGTTCGGCAGAAAGGTGCTTGCTTCTTCCAGCTTGCGCCCGGGGGGCAGGGAGTCAGTGTTTTGTTTATAAACAGAGGCAGGGTGATTAAGATAAGAAAAGGCTGGTAATTTAATTAAAGATCTGGAAGTTGTTAGATGAAATATAGCTAAGCCCTTTGAACCAAGTTTACATTCAGAAAAGAGGGAGATGTGAGGGGGGTAGGTGAAAAGAAGGGGCCAAAACCCAGGGAAGGATAGCAGCGGTATAGAAAAGTTCTCACTCTATTTGTGGTACTTATGTGGCCCATCACCACAGTATCTGAGCGCCTCAACCTCAGTGAGGTAGAGCAGTACTGTTATCCCCATTTACTCCTCAGGGCATTCTGTGCCAAAAAATTAAAAAGTCTGCGCATAATATTTCTAAACTCTGCAAATTTTATTTGTCAAAATAGCACTCCATAATCACACCAGTTTCAATTATTTTGTAATTTATTTCAAATACCTGTCAGCAAGTATGTCTGTAACAACATAGACACACACAAAAATTGCCCTGGGAGTAGAAAGTAAAAGAAAGCCCTATGACAACCTAGTTCCTGTTTCTCTCTCCCCTTACCTCGCCCCACCCCTGAGCCCAGCCGAAGGCCAGACACCACAGCCCTTCCTCCCCAAAGCCCAACCACCGGGCTTCCCCAGTCCAGACACCCATATCCCATCCCCTCCCAGAGCCTACCTGTGGGCACCCCGCAGCCAATACACCCAAAAC
>NC_133771.1:178003591-178046621 GCF_003597395.2 Chelonoidis abingdonii
TCAGTGTGGACACACTGCAGCGCTGGCCCTACACAGCTGTATGACCACAGCTGTAACTACCAGCGCGGCAAAAATGTAAGTGTAGCCATGCCCTGAGACTCCAGCAATTGGGAAGACTGTCATGGCTGACAGTATGAAAAGCAGCACAGAGGAAAGAAAGTAAGTCAGATGAGAGGAGAGCACTTAACCACCAATGGGTGGTAGGTTCTGCCCCAGTCTGGGTTGTACAACAATGCCTGCTATGCAATTTTAGATTTTAACTGAAAACCATTTTGTTTTGTCATTTTTTTGTTCTGAGTTTAAGAAAAGGAAGGAATGAGAAAGTGCCATATGAGTATCAGATGTGATTATACCTCACATTCTTATGATTTCAGCCATATTCAGGCCAATTCCAGAATAAAGAACAGAGATTGCATCCACAGTATCCATAATATCAACAATTATTGTCATGATTTGTATTATTCACTGAGCACCATCTGTGTGCTTAGCATTGTTCAGAATATGCCAGAAAATGTAGTCCCTGAGCCTATGCATATATGATATGTAACTCTGGATAACATGTCTCTAATATTTAAGTATGAAGTGTATAGTTATTGATCACACATGTTATTGCATGTTCACTGTGATGTTAATATTTATGAGTGGAGTCACTGATGGCCATAGAAGTTCTACTTGATTTGACCCTCCAACTTTCTTTCAAGAGGAAGAGCTGCCCAGAGCACCTGTGCCTGTTTATTTTCCTTTCCTGTCTGCAGTGGCCCTGATATACCTCAGAAGTCTCCAATTTTTTTCTCAACTTTAAAATCTGGAATTTTCTTGGTGTTCAGTTTAAAATATTCTCCTATGAAAATGTCATCTCAGTCACTGTAGTGTTGTGTTTAAGATCCTTCTGGAAAGTAACTAGCCTTTAAACAGAAGTAGGGTGACCGGACAGCAAGTGTGAAAAATCGGGTCGGGGTGGGGGGTAAGAGGAGCCTACATATATAAGAAAAAGACTCAAAAATCAGGACTGTTCCTCTAAAATTGGGACATTTGGTCACCCTAAACAGAAGTGAAAGCAGGGTTGCAAACTCTCATAATTTTGTCATGACTCTCATGATAATTATGGTTTTCCTTAAAATCCCAGCTCCTGGAGGCAAGTGATATGTGATGATTTCAGCCTTCATTCTTAAAGAAAAATGAAGTTTCTAGTCCTTGTGGCTCTGGAGAAAGCTTTAAAATGTGACTCCAGTGCATGGCAAAGGCTCAAAAAGCAGAATGTAAATAAAAAGAACACCAAATCTATTATTTTTACATAATCTCATTATTTTAAAGCCAATCTCATGATTTTTGAACATTTGGGTTTCACAATACTATGAAAGTGACTTTAAAGTGTCAGTTTCATTTCTGTTTTAAGTCAGTTTCTAGTCTATTATTTGTATTGGGGTAACACTCCTAGAGCCCCAGGCAGGTGCAGAATAAACCCATGGGGTTTTACCATAGTAAGATGTTTCCAAAAGTTAAATGATTTATTTCAAGTCTGAGGAACTGGAAAAAAAAAGTGATACGAAGTAATCTAGATTTTTCTTCAATTGTTGTATTAGAAAGTTAGTAACAAAGTAAGAATATACATTAAATTTTTAAACCTAACCAGTGTCCCTTAAGTGAATAGACACAAGATGAAACATGTTAGGATTAGAGCTGAGTGGGTCTAATATTTATTTAATTCTCTCTCTTTATATAGGAATTAGAAATTGTTATCTGACAGGAGCACTGTATCTAAGTTATTATCTGCAAAAAACCAAGAGTTTTCCGGTATCCAAGTAGCCTCTGGAATCACAGTTAAATCTGAAATGGCACCCCCATCTAAGAAAGAAAGGCATTTAGTAACAATCAGCCTTATATCTGGCTTGTGAAGAGAGAAGAGTCCTGAAGATTGAAGGTCTCTTCATAGAGCAAGTAAAGCATCGGCAGCAGCAGCTGAATCTCTAGCACTGTCCTAACAGCTAGTAAAGAGACAAGGTGGGTGAGGTGATATCTTTTATTGGACTAACTTCTGTTGGCGAAGGATGCAAGCTTTCGAGCTTACACCAAGCTCTTGTTCAGGCGATGTGACAAAAACACCACATCACCTGTGGCTGAACACTTCTCACAAAGCAATCACTATAGCTGACCTATTATTCCTCATCCTCAAAGGAAACCTGTACCAACACTTAGAAGAGATGAGCCTGGGAGCCACATAACTTTGCTAGACACTAAAAGGACTGAATAGAGATGCTGGATTTATGGCTTATCTATAACCCACTAGCCCCTTTTGATCCCAGCTGCTTGCCCCTCTATGACTGGAGCGGTATTAAAGGGCCGCTTCACCTAGAATGGTCCCCTGAAATATGCGTTAACTCTTTATGCTAAACAATCTGTTCCATCTTGAATTTGGCTGTGGCACTCTGAGGCCATGGCTACACTTGCAACTGTAGAGCGCTTTGGGTTAAACCAGCCTTCGGAGAGTGCACTACGGAAAGCGCTCCAGTCTGTCCACACTGACAGCTCCAAGTGCACTGGTGTGGTCACATTTACGGTATTTGCAGCCGCATTGGGAGCGGTGCATTATGGGCAGCTATCTCAGCATTCACATGGCTGCAACATGCTTTTCAAATGAGGGAGGTTGGGGTGGAGTGTGTTTTTTGTATGTGGAGGGAGAGAGAGAATGGGTTTTTGGAGTGCTGAGAGTGTCAGCACGCTATCTTGTAAGTTCAGATCCCCCTAGCCACCCTGCCTCTCACTCACTCAATAAACGTTTGCTTTGCTCCATTGCAGATAAGCAGCCGCTGTCTGAAATGGAACTCTGAAAAGGCACTTCCGCATTCCTCAGCCGATTCCACAACAAAGAGAAGAGAGGCCACTTGACTTATGAGGATTATGGAAAGTTTCCAGAGGTCAGTCAGAACTCTATAACTTAACACCCCATTTATACTGGCTGTGGGGCGTCTCAGCCAATACGCAACAGCCGTTATCCCTCTCATGGAGGTGGAATACCAGGAGCGCTCTAGCCAGGGAGTCAGAGCGCTCTACGTGCCTTGCCAGTGTGGATGGGGAGTAAGGTAGAGTGCTCTGGGAGGCTTTATTGCGGTATAAAGTGACAGCTGTAGCCAAGCCTTGAGTAAGGCTACATCAACACTAGAAGCACTACTGGGGTGCAGCTGCACTGTGCCACTGTAGCACTTCTGGTGAAGACACTCAATAGGAAGGAGCTCTCCTGTTGGCTTAATTACTCCACCTCCCATGAGAGGCGGTAGCTACATCGACAGGAGAAGCTCTCTTGCCAATGTACTGCTGTCTACACTGGCGCTTAAGTCAATATAACTTACGTCGGCCAAAAGTGTGGATTATTCACATCCCTGAATGACATATGTTATACCAAAGTAAGTTCTAGTGTAGACAAGGTCTAAGTTTCCCAGACCTGAAGAAGATCTCTGTGTAAACTTGAAAGCTTGTCTCTCTCACCAACAGAAGTTGGTCCAATAAAAGATATTACCTCACCCACCTTGCCTTTCTAAGTTCGTCAATTGTTCATTAGAAGTATAGCTGATAAAGGTAACTGTGATATAATATACTTTCACATAGTACCACATGCCATTAAAAAATTAGCACAATACAATATCAATAAAGGATAAATTAAATGGATCAAGAACTGGCTGACAGATCTCACAAAGCAGCTGTCAATGGGGAATAATCATCATGACTGAATTGGGCAGGGCCAGCCTACAAAATATTTTGGCACCTGAGGCAGGGAGCTCAAATGACGCCCCCATGCCCCCTTGCTTGGGCCAAAACTTTGAAAAGTCTCAATTCTGCCTTCTTCCTGTTCTACTCCTTTCACGGTACTGCTCTGCTACCTACCCCAATAAAGGAGAACTAACAACTTAAAATGCCTTGTTCAAAAATTTTAACTAACACTTAACTTTCAAACGCCTGAACAGCAAACGTAACTTTTCTTGTCTGCAAAGTAAACACTGGCATTTTTATCTGTTTGAATAATCAAAGTGGTGCTTTCCATGCCTTCTTGGTTGCAAAGATTTGAACTACTTCCAGGGCCGCCCAGAGGGGGGGCAAGAGGAGCAATTTGCCCCAGGCCCTGGGCTCCGCAGGGGCCCCCACGAGAGTTTTTCAGGGCCCCTGGAGCGGGATCCTTCACTCGCTCCGGGGGGCCCGGAAAAGTCTTCCAGGGCTGGGCCCCGGAACTTCTTCCGCTCCCGGTGAAGCGGGACCTGCCGCCGAAGTACAACCCGGTCTTCGGTGGTAATTCGGCGGCGGGGGGCCCTTCTGTTCCAGGACCCGCTGCCGAAGTGCCCCGAAGACCCGCGGCAGGGGCCCCCCGCCACTGAATTACTGCCGAAGAACGGGCTGCACTTCGGCAGTGGGTCCCACTTCGGAGGCAATTCGCCAGCAGGGGGCCCCCGCCGCAGGTCTTCGGGCACTTCAGCGGCGGGTCCCAGAACAGAAGGGCCCCCCGCCGTTGAACAGGGCCGGCTCTAGACATTTCACAGCGCGCCTGTGGATGCTCCACCAGAGCCGCGGGACCAGCGGACCCTCCGCAGGCACGCCTGCGGGAGGTCCACCGGAGCCGCCTGCCACCGACGGCCCCAGGCCCCCAGAAGCCTCTGGGCGGCCCTGACTACTTCCTGCTGAAGATCCACAGTCTGAGCCAGCTCATGCTCTATTGAGATGGCTGCAAGGCCGACCAGCCTCTCTTGTGTCATTGTGGAGTGCAGAAGTGTATTAATTAACTTCAGCTTGGAGAAGCTGCGTTCTCCACTGGCAACTGTTTCAGGAAGTGTTAGAAGTATGCGCAGAACAATAAAATAATTTGGAAAGAGGGTGGTCATCTTATTTGTGCACATATATTTCAGAACAGCCTTTGGAGTTGATCCTGCTGAAATGAATCTTGAAAGGGCTTTCAGTTCATCACTTAAATCACTCACATCAATATCATGCATGTCATTACGTGTCAATGCTGTCTCTAGTGCCTTGCATTGCTGGTGTAAGTCTTCTTCAGGTATAGTGAGGAGTTTTGGAGTTTATCATACAACATCCCAAATATACTGCTGTGTTCCTTGAACTGCATGAAACATTCTTCAACTGACTGTATTGCACAACCTAGCACCTGGTTAAAGAATTCAACTTTGAATTGTTTTTTGGGGTCTTTCATGGGATTATCCTGTGCACCGTAATCAAAATGTCTTCTTCTTCAGTGACTCTTGTATTCTTGAATGGGTGGGAAAAGTGTGACGTTCCTCTGCCAACTTCTGTGAACTCTTCAGAACGTTTTGAAATCCCTCATCTGACCAGTAAGACTGTAGGTATGACTTTGCTTTGTCCAGTTGTTCCATTGCTCCAGATATATCGAGGCCAACCCCTTGGAGTCTCTTGCTTACAACATTTATTTCAAACAGTATGTCATGCCACAACACTAAGCCACACAGAAATTTGAAGTTATGTATTTTTCTGGTGATTCTATTTCTCTCTGCCACTGTTCTCCCACAAACAGTTCCTGTCATGGCATTATCCTCATAGCTTTATCACCTCCACTCGACTTTCCCATCACATGGCAGTCAGTGGTTTCAGTGTCAGAGAGGATGTTTCCAGATGTTGCTTCAAAATTTGCCATCCATGAGTTGATGCAGAGAAAAATACAAAGATGTTTTGAATTACATTAAAAAATTCCGCAGCCTCACTAGAAGCTGATGCTGCATCACTGACCACCAAGTTCAGTGAATGAGAACTGCATGGGACAAAAAAAGCTTAAGGGTTTAATTCTCTGATCCGTTTCTGCACTCCTCTGTTCTTTCCTCTCATGTTGACATCATTATCGTAGCTCTGACTTCTCTTGTCAGCTATTGCAATTCCTGTATCTTCCAGCTTTTCAAGAAGCACATTTGTCATACCAGCTCCCGTAGTATCATCAATGTCAATAAATTCTAGAAAATGCTCTCTGACAGTCACCATTGCAGGGACATTTTCACTAGGTTCTGTTGTTGTTACAAAACTAGCACAATTAAAGTCACCTGCTCCGTATGACTGATGTCAGGCGTGGAGTCCAGAAAACAGAATAATATCTTGCTGACTTCAGATCTTCCATAATCTTCTGTTTGACTTTTGTTGCCAGTAACTGTATGATCTCATTTTGAATTTTTTTTCCAAGGTAGTGCTGTGAGTACATTTCTTGGGTGGTAACTCTTCTTAGATGCTCCTGGAGTACAGCATCAAACAGCCATCAGTTCCACAATTTTAAGGGAGATTCCATTGTCTGGCACATATAGCTGATCTGAAGAGCCACACAGTGCTAGTTTTTGGGTAGCAAGCATTCTCACAGTGGCAATGAGCCTTTTCAGAACATTTTGCAGGTAAAGAGACTCTTATGCAATCTTCTCTTGATGCTGATTATCTATGGAGGCCTTTAACCTTAGTCGCATCTCAGGCGCTTTCCACCTATGGAATGCTCTCTGGTGATTTGCTGCCTTCTCATGGCATGCCAGATTTCCAGCCAGATTTTTCCAGTCCTTTATTCCTGTAGAACCCAATGTGGCTGGAACATTAGACTGGAAGCGTTTGTAACAAAAACAGTATGCAGCATTCTGGGTTTTTGAGTACATGAGCCATGTCCTCTCCACTTCGTCACCACTGGGGATTTCACACCAGTAATGTATTGGATAGAAACTTCTATTTTCATTGTCTTTCGGCAACACGAAGTTTTTCACTTGCTGTGGCCCATGCAGTACAAGGAAGTCCTTCAGGCTATGGCTCAAGTTAGTCCACAGTCCTGGATCATCTAGATGTAAGGAACTATACTCAGCAGCAGCTGTTTCTTCCGCCTCCACCACACTCTTCTCTGATCTACACTTTTCTTCAGGAATGTGCATGGTTACATCCATTTGAGATGGAAATATGGATGCTGCAGTAGTTGCCAGGTCATCTGCACTCTGACTAACCAGGAAGATCAGGCATCTCCTCACCACTCACATTCTCACTGGGGCCGGAAGGCTCACCGTGAACATTTGTGTCTATGTATCTCAGAAGAGCTCCTTCCTGCTTAGATAGAAAAGCTTCCTTTGCTTTCTTCTGTCTGTTACAGCTATCCCCCTATTCCATTTTGTTTCTTACAGCTGTCCCCATACTCCATTTTGTTTTTGTTCTCCTCCTGTGGCCGCCCCTCCCTGGCTGTTAAGTTGTTTACCAGGGCCACTGCCCTTCTCAAAGGGAGGGCCCCTTAAGTTGTTTACCAAGAGCCATTGCCCTTCTCAAAGGGATGGCCACTTGTGCTGCCAGATTTCTAGCCAGATTTTTCCAGTCCTTTGTTCCTGTAGAACCCAATGTGGCTGGAACATTAGACTGGAAGAGTTTGCAACAAAAACAGTATGCAGCATTCTGGGTTTTTGAGTACATAAGCCATGGCCTCTCCACTTTGTCACCATTGGGGATTTCACACCAGTAATGTGTTGGATGGAAACTTCTATTTTCATTGTCTTTGGGGAACATGAAGTTTTTCACACTTGCTGTGGCCCATGCAGTACAAGGAAGTCCCTCAGGCTACTGCTCAAGTGGGTCCACAGTCCTGGATCATCTAGACTTAAGGAACTAAACTCAGCAGCAGCTGTTTCTTGCACCTCCACCACACTCTTCTCTGATCTACACTTTTCTTCAGGAATGTGCATGGTTACATCCATTTGAGATGGAGATATGGATGCTGCAGTAGCTGCCAGGTCACCTGCACTCTGACTAACTGGAAGATCAGGCATCTCCTCACCCATCCCATCATATTTCATTGTTAAATTCCCACCACTTCCTTTTTCCTTTAATAAAGAAATTAATTGGCACCCCACCTGTGTGGTAATTGCTCCCCAAGATCCCATATACCTGTGGGCAGGGACATCTTCCTTTTTCTGAATGCTGCCCCAGAGGTGCATTTTCTTCTTTCACTCATGACTGCTCTCAATACTCAGTTGAAGGGGATAAATAAGCAGGCTGGTAGCAGGGCCTGAGTGAGGGAAGATATCAGCATCTTAAGGGCCTAACTGGCTCCAACTACTTCAGTTGAATGCCTGTTCTCCTCAAGTGGGTTCAGGGAAGCAGCAGGAAACAGGAAGCTCCCTGAGAAGCTGATGTTAATCAGTCCAGGCTCCTAGGGATACTAGAGAGGTACATAAGAGGCTCCTCCTACTCCTCCTTTCTCTCCCTGCAGCTTCTGCTGATTTCTGTTATTCCCTCTCACCATTTCTCCTGCCTGCTTGTTATGTCTCTTGTGCCTTCCTTCCTCCAGCACAACTCTCCACCATTTCTGTGCATCTAGAGCAGAGAGAATACATATGCACCAATAGTGGACACAATACACTCTGGGTCCTAGTGGCACCTCCCCCCCCCCCCCAGTCTGGCACCTGAGGCAGCCGCGTCAGTTCGCCTCATGGTAAGGTGAGCCCTGGGGAACTGGTTTTGGCCTGACGCTAGTCGACATTTTTATCAGCAATCCTGAAGTAAATATAAAGTCACTGTTGATAATATTTGCAGATGACAAAGATGAGCGAAGTGGTAAGTAATGAGGACAGGACAGTCATACTGTGTGATCTGGATCATTTGATAAGTTGGACCCTTCAAATAAAATGTGTATTAATACAGCCAAACACAAGGTCATCCATCTAGAAACAAGAAATGCAGGCCATACTCACAGAATGAGGTGAGGGGTGGGGAACTGATGTAGGGGTCATAGCAGAGTAACAGCACCACCTGAGCTCCTAGTATGCTGCTGTGGCAAAAAAAAAAAAAAAAGTTCGATATGATTCTTAGATCCAGGAAATAATGAGTAGGTGTGGGCAGGTGATTTTATCTCTGTATACAGAATTCGGGAGACTGAGACTGGAATACTGTCCTGCATACAGTTCTGGTATCCACACTTTAAAAAAGGATGTTGGAAAAATTAGAGAGGGTGCAGAAAAAGCCACAAAAATGATTGAAGGCTGGGGAAAATGGCATACAGCAAAAGATCTAAAGAGTTCAATCTTTTTAGTTTAGCAAAAAAAGGATTGATTAGGGTGTATAACTATCTTTATAGGGGGAAAAATACCTGGTACTAAAAGGGCTCTTTAATCCCTAGCAAGAAGGGCATAACAAAACCAATGGCTAGACGTTAAAGCCAGATGTACTGCAATTAGAAATAAAGGAACAAGCTTTTAGCAGTGAGGGTAATTAATCATTGAAACATAACTAAAATTACCCAGGGGATTGGTAGATTTTCCATTTCCTGATGTCTTTAAATCAAGACTGGCTGCCTTTCTGGGAAACATGCTTTAGCCCAGTGGTTCTCAAACGTTTGTACTGGTGACCCTTTTCACGTTGCAAGCCTCTGAGTGCGCCCTCCCTTTTTTATATATTTAACATCATTATAAATGCTGGAGACAAAGCAGGGTTTAGGGTACAGGCTGACCGCTCATGGCCCCTCATGTAATAACCTCCTGACCCCCAGTTTGAGAACACCTGCTTTAGCCAAACAAAAGTTAATAGGCTCAGTATGGAAGTAACTGGGTGAAATTCAATGGCCTGTGACATAAAGGAAGTCAGAGTAGATGATATAATGCTTCTTTCTGGCCTTAAAAGCTGTTACTGAATATATGAATCATTGCTTTATGCCCTGAGTCCTCCACATCTAAACACATCATGTATTCCCGTGCCTACTACAGATAGTAGCAATGTGTACACAGTTGCATTTAACACCACTTTCATGTCATATTGAGGCTACACTCAAAGCAACAGTTAAACAATAAACTTCTCATTGTCTCATTTGCCTGCTCAAATCAGTAGACAAATAAAGAGGCTCAGGGAACTGCAATGATTTATGTCTGACAAAGAAATAAAGTGCTCCTTCAGTAATCCCATTTGACTTTAATCTACACTAAATGAGACAGATAGCCTACCATATAGAAACAATGAGAAGATGATTCAAAAATGTATTGCAACCAAGATATTACTAGCTATCTTCAGGCTAGAGTAAATCCGATGAGCACTTACTCAAACGGACTATGACAAGAATCAGCACAGGGCTGTGACGCGGAGTAAGAATTGGAAATGTTTAATACTCACATGTATCACCATGGACACTTCAGTTTCTCTGCAACTCAGTTTCTCTATCTGGAAAGTGAGACTCATGGTACTTTCCTTTCTTTAAAATTCACAGATGAAAAGTATTATTATTGTGTTAATATTTCTACTTCAATTTCCCCATCTGTCCAATGATTTATATGAATTGTGATGTCTAATTAGCTACTGTTTGCACAGTGCTTTGAAAATATAAGGCACTATATAAGTACTGAATATATTAGAATAACATCCATGAAGATAACAAGATCTGATGCCTACCCAAAGCAGGCCCTTACCCAACATACCAAAAGAGAAGCCATTTTGCAAAGGGCTTCTAATCAATCCAGTCACAATCGTCATATGCTGATTATGAAGCAGAGCACAGCAAACAGAGGGTGTTCACAATGAGGCCAGGAGATGGCACCATAGTATTGTAAGTAATCACTCTAGCATATCATTGACTTGGCTGTGGAACCATCTCACATTTCACATGCCTTAAATAAGGCATTGTTCCGCCACAAGTGATTTAGCATGCTTGAATACTTTGCAAAACTGTTGTAATTTAGTGGTGCATTGTTCAGGGAAACCTCTGTGTTCCCTCTGACTATATTAAGGTTCTAGCTCCTCTCCAAGAAAAGGAAATAAAACTCTTGAGAGAAACTGGACCCAGTTTTGAGCAAACCTCAGATGATTTACTGGCTCGCATTAGTGTGAATTGTGATCTCACATAAGTTGGATCCAAATCAGGCAATTTTGATTGGGTTTCACTATGAGATTTCAGAGATGTTCATGCCCCTGAACTGTGAACCTCAGTGAACAAAAAGTACAAAATACTTGTCTGAATCCTGTGGGTGGAAGATGCTTAGTCTTGTCCATCTCTAATTTCCAGCTTGCGTGGAAATAGGAAGTATAGAACCAGAAGTTTGTTAGAAAATCCAGTTAAGATTTCCAGCCTAATTTTGCAACCTAAACTTTCAGGTGCTTAGCTGGACTGAGCTTCCAATCTGTTTTAAGGTTCACCAATCATTATATATAGTTCCAATATTGCCTTTTTAAGTGCTTCCTTAATACAGCATAAACCAGGGCTCCAAACTTCTCTCCAGTCCCAAATACTTAAGATTAAGGGCAATTTCCACTCCCACTGGGCCCTGAAATATAGTTTGACTCATACTGTACATCCAAAGACTTAGAAGTAGTCAGTTATAATATTCATTTCTGGTTTTAAACACACACTCACCATTCCTCTTTTCCATGACAGCACAATAACATTGGAGGTGTTGGCATAATTCATAATAAATTCTTCACAACATTTTGCTTCTTTTTCTCTGTTTGTTTAAAGTTCATCATTAAGTTATTGGGCTCAGTACAGGAGTAAGTTCTACGGTTTGTGGTAGACAGGATCTCAGACTAGATGGTCGGTGGTTCCTTCTGGCCCTAAAGTGTCTGAATCTATTAATCACTGTAATTCTTTAGTTTATTATTTCAAATTGTGCATTTTTCATATTTTTCTAAACTATATGACTGGCACCCAAACAGCTCCTTGCAAATATTTGATATACAATATTTGGTTAGTCACACGATGTTGTTTCTGGCCCCTGACATACATAATTAACCAGCAGGTGAACACATTGAGTTTCAGATGACACAACTGAATACATAAATTCAAAATTTACTTTGAGTGAAAGTTTAGGCATCCAAGTTTAAACTTCACTTCCTACAAATGCTCATGCTAATGAAGCTGGGCTGCTGGTATTTTCATGAAACATTTTGTTTGAATTCTAACAAATAATCCCAGAAAATAATTTCCATTGTTTGCTGAGCTATAAAGAATTTATCCAAGAACAAATGAAAAGGGATCAGAAGTACCACTACCATTCTGAATACCGAGCCCTTACCTGTGTAAGTATATCCAGTTACAGTTCTATAATCGATACTCTAATTTGGTCCAATAATGCTCTATTCATATGTTTTAAAAATGTCAAAATATAAAAGTATAATTTAAACACTCAGCAATTATTCTTTCCTTAGGTGAAGAATTGTGTTCCATTAGAGCTCATGTGTAAAGAAAATAAAAAGGACAAGGAAAGAAGGGGAAAAAATGCTTTCCTTAAATTTTCCTTTTGGGGAAGTGGAACACTGATAGAAAATTGAATCAAAGAGCAGAGACGGACAAACATTTTATGCAGTTCCAAAGCCTAGTCAAGCCGAAGCAATGCAAGGCATCACAGTAGTACAATCCAGCAAGATATTTTTTGATTAAAATGCACATGTAGAATTCCAACATGTGATTTATGGAGGCCCTTAGCTAATCGAGTGTCATAGTGTTTTCTATTCAGGAAAAAAGGGTTTGAGGAAAGCAACTGTATCATAGGAGGAGTTTTACATTCAAGAAAAATACCCAGGGCCGTCCTTAGGATTTATGGTGCCCTAGGTGAGATTATTAAACTGGTGCCCCCATGCCTGTCTTGCTCTTAGCATCAAACCTAAGCTTACAGTACTGGAAAACTTGCCACATGCATGTTATTAAAACCAGTTTAACTTAATGAAGCATACTGTAATGCTGATGGACTAGCACTAAAGGACTAGCACTATAGAAAAAATTCTGATTTGACAGAATGATGCAAATAATATTTTTTTTAATTTATCAACATTTTATTGGAAATTTATATGAAGAGATATTGAAACAAGGATTAGTTTTTAATTAAAAGCAACCTTTTGGTTTTTGGTCGCACTAAATCGTAATGAGTCATTGTATGAACAAAGACAAGATGATGTCATCTGTTCAGTTGAAAGGAATGAGCAAGAACATCAAGTGTTCCTGACTCATGGTAGAGCGGAGATAGTTTTTAATGAGCTTTAGTTTTGAAAAACTCACATTCCTATGCTACTGTGACAGGAATGTTAGTAGAATACGAGGTGGCAAATGTACATTGGAATCTAATCCAATTTAGCCTGGTATGAATAAACTGTACAAGTCCATCATCGATTTTTGCATGTGCAAACAACTCTAATTTTTCGTACACGTTTCAAGTCCATTTAAATCAAAATCATACCGTGCTTCAGGAGGCCTTTAGGTCAGGGTCCAACGCCGGTGCCTGCAGGTGCCCCGGCACCCGCAAGGGCCTCTGAGTGCACCCACGTACTGCCGAGACGAAGCATCTGTCGAATATGCTCCCGAAATTCGGCATCATTTCAGCAGATCGTCTCTGCCACGATGGTCTTTCATTCTGCACCCGCCAGACGAAAAGGTGGGGGACCCTGCTCAGGCTCTTGCACTTGATTAGTGCTCTTGTTTCTTTTCGTTGAATTTGTCCCGTCAGCCCGTGCCAGCTGAGTGAATGGACCAGGCTGACAGTGGGTTGAGTGGCTCAGCCGGGTTCAGCTCCGATTGCTCAGCCGCTGCCACCTGGGGTTCCTGGGTGCCCCAGGCCAGCAGTGGATGCTGAGTGGGCCAGTGGCCGGCCCTGGGTGCCAATGGGGCATCAGCCAGAACCACAGAGCAGTGGCAGGCTGGCCTCTCAGCTCACGCTCGCGTGCATCAAAAATACAGCTCGCTTGCCACTTGGCACGTTGCCATAGTTGCGACCCCTCTATAACAGTATAAGGAGATGAGCATATTACAGTGTTGGAGGGCCTCTATTTAGCAGTACAGGGCATAGGGAAAGTCAGTCACAATTTTTGTTTTCTGATGAAAACTGGTCCACTCCCTTCCCACACACAACTTGTCAAAATATTGTCACAACTTAATTTCTTTTTTGGGCTAAGATATGATTTTTTTTAAAAATTTAAATTGAATCAGGATTGTTAGCAAGCATTTGCAAACAAAGTGTTAAATAACCTTAATGGCAACACAGTACTGCTTCAGCTTGGCTCACCCCCCCGCTGGCCAACAGCTGCGAGAGGAGGAATAGGTGGAAAACTGCAGGACCCAATCCCTCTGGGTGCAGATGGCAACAGCAGCAGCAACCTCAGGTCGATCACATGCAGAGCACCACCGCAGCCCACAGGACAAGGTGAATTGAGCACAGCATCTGATCTCAGGGAGGGCAGCAGGACGCACAGCAAGCTCATCCGCCTGTGCAGCTCCTAGGAGGATGGATCACTGCCAGCCCAGGGGAGAGATCGCTTCCCAGCTAGAGTGATGCAGATCCAGATGTGATTTATGGGCCCGTCCTGATTGGTTTTCTATATAGCACAATTACCCCTACTGAAGGTGACCAGACAGCAAGTGTGAAAATCAGGATGAAGGGGGGGGGATAAGGAGCCTATATAAGAAAACCCAAAACTGGGTATGTCGCCTAACTAAAGTGGGAACATCTGCTCTCCTACCAACCACCCCTCTGTCCCTGATTTTTCACACAATGCTTTCTGCATCCCCAGCCAGCCTGTGCCGACAATTCAACCTGGCTGCCTGCCAGGAAGTGAGTTACTTTCACTTTCATTCTAGCAGGCAGCCCAGCCTCCCGGCACCCCCAGCACTCACCAACCCAGCCTGATGACGGGGAAGGGGGAAGAGAGGGGGCTCCATGGGAGGGGGGAGGAGAACAGGGGAGGTGTCTGTGGGAGAGGGAGAAGAAAGGACGTTATGGGGACACAAAGGAATACTGCAGAGCGCGACCTGCCTCACCTCACGCCAGGGGAAAAAGTCACACTCACAGGTGATTTCTTTCCCCCACCCCTTCCCAGAGACACCAGCAGCCAATCCTCTCCCTCAGACTGTGCTGCATTCATCTCTCTCTAGGACCCAGCAGCCCTGCTCTTACATGCTCCACTGCTTCCCGTCTGTTCAGGCTCTCGCAGAGCGGTGCCCCCAGACCTAGTAGTGACCTAGGCGGCTGCCTATTCTGCCTATGGCTAAGGACAGCCCTGAAAATACCCAGCTGTGAGAAAGCTGTAAATGTGCAATTTTTAGGATTAGTAACTAGTATATTTTTGGAATTTATTGTCCTTGTAAACTTAACAGATTTAGGGCATTTGTAAAACAAATATTTGGTGAGCCAGGACTGCTGACCATTTCAGCCTGAATTTATGTGCTAAGTTTCATTTTCTATCCAATAAATGTCGGTTTTGAAGAGCTTGCTAATTCTGTAACCCGACAATATTTTTTGCTGTATTCACTAAGAACTCAAACACATGCTGTTTCAGTACTACTGTCAATTAACATCCACATTCAACCCTGTCTTTATTTTTAGTTCTCTCATAGAAAAAATTGTTGCCATAAAAGTTTATGGCAGACACCTCCATGTCATTCCAAACAAGTATGTTTAATTTCAAACCTCAGGTTTTCAATGAGACATCATTTCAAGATGCAAAGTGCCTCCATATGGTGATTGGGGCATTTGAACTGCTTAGAGATAGACATATATTAACCATGGCGTGTCTCTTTCTCACTTCCCCCACCCCCATAGCAAACCTCTTGTCTTTATTATGAACAATCTATCAGAAGAATAATTTTCAAAATTAAAATTATAACCCATTCAGAAAAGTCCAGTAACTCCGAAATGGAGTAATTAAGACCATCCCCAATCTGATCTAAGCCAGTTCATTTTGTCATAGATCCTACACAGCCAAAACCTTGTCTTTTACCACAGTTTCTGCTTGGCTGGCTCTGTTGCTGCTTTTACCAGCCGGAATGTGCGGAGGATGGGAGAGTGGGAATCCTCCTTTTAGTCAATTCCTGAAAGCTACCTTCAATACTTAAATCATTATCCAAAAGGTAGCCAACTAGATCTAGACAAGACAGCTTCATAATCACTATGTGCGATGAATGCTATTATCTGCTCTGGCCATGTTGTATGCATCTCAATTCTGTAAAAACTATAAAAATTCTTAAATTTTGGAGCTGAGGTAGTGAATAAAGTGCTACTGTGCTACCCTTTAACCAGGTACAGTCCTTTGACTCAATGTCTTGCAGAATATCATAAGCATCTTCCTATAATTCTAATTAGTATCCAGTGATCAGCTGTGACCACCGCCTCAGGTGAGGAACTGAGGAGGGGTTGGAGATATACAAGCTGAACAGGATTGTTAAGTTACTCTATCACAACAGGAGTGTTGTAAGTCAGTCACGGGAGGCAGTTGTTCCACTCTATTTGTCACTGGTGAGATCTCAGATGGAGTATTCTGTCCAGTTCTGGGTACAAACCTTTAGGAAAGATGTGGCTAAATTGAAAGAGTTAAAAGGAGAGCAACCAAAGTGATAAAAGGTTCAGAAAACCTGAGCTATGAGGAAAGGTTTAAAAGAAACTGGGCATGTTTAGTCTTGAGAAAACTAGACCTGTGGGGGGACAAGGGCTGATAACAGTCATCAAATATCTTAAGAGCTGGTATAAGAGGATGGTGATCAATTGTTCACCATGTCCACTGAAGGAAGGACAGGAAGTAATGGGCTTAATCTGCAGCAAGGGAGATTTAGGTTAGATATTAGGGAAAAAATGAACTATACCAGTTCTTAAGATATTATTCTATGAGAATGTTGATATTTGACCTTTGACCTCGGGAGAGCCATACAGATTATAGTTTAATGCTAGGTATGTCAGGAAAAGCTAAAATAATCAAGGAAGTGATAATAAAACAGTTAAAGCTATAATGCAAGTAGGGGAAAGTAGATGTAAAAGTATTTGAAATAGGCTTTGCAATAAGCTTGAGGCGTAACAGGACCTACCAGTCAGGGTAACTATTCCTACCTTTTGCTAAGTGCTTGTAAGACCTTTTAAGATTTATCAATAGGTATTTTTGTGATATCAAACTGTTATTTTTCAGTTTGTTTCTTAAATTAGAAGATTTTTAGGAGCTTTTTGCTACATGTCGTCATGAAGCAACTGCTCTTACATATTGAAAACAATGGGAAATGTACTGACACAAATAGCTGACAGTAGAACCCTAATCATGGTTCCCTGGAATAGCAAACATGGACAAGATTAAGAGATCTAATCTAGACTAGTCCTGGATGTACGGGAATGTAAGGGAAAAGGATTATAAAAGATTATCTCAAATAAGGGTTGATTAGACGTTGAGATGACAGGACGGCAGAAACCTTATCACCCTTCCCACTTACAGTTCTTATTTACTTCCTATTCTTTCCAGTGTCACTTCTGATGGTCTCCACAAGGTTCTGAATATGAGCATAGCAGGGGTCATTTTGCTATGTTTATCTTGCTTTTCAGAAGTTGCTATTATACTTGTATGTAGTTGGGTATTAAATAAAGTCTGCATGTCTCTATGTACATGACAATCCAATTTCCTGTAACAAATTTCAAGTAGCTGCCTGAGTAAAAGAGCCTATTTATTACTTGTGCATTTTGCACCCTACATTAATCAAAGGCTACAAAGGATGGCTTGCTCCAGCTATGAAGCCTCACTGTTTTCTTCAACTGAATGTGTTTCTGTAATAAACAATAATTCATTTCATCCCACTACTGTATTATTTGATACAGGGGGCAAAGTTGCTATTTCCTGTCTTCAACCTTAAGTCTGATTTCAAGGAAGCCAGCATTTCACTCTCTAAGTCTGTGAACAGAATAAGAAAATTATGAAAGTTCCCCTTAAAGTCAATGATAAAGCTCCCATTGACTATGATGTGGTCAGGATTTCACCCTCAGTCATATTGCTAGTGTCAGCAAGAGTAAAAAATTCAGGGGAGGGTTTGCTCCGAAGTTCATTTTTGGTATTTCAGAACTCGTCAGTAAACTTTCCTAATTACAACAAAACATGCCACTTGTAGATTACGAATTACATTCTATATGCTTGAGAGGCAAGTTTGGTTCATAACAGAATTCATACAATAACTACAGTGAGCACAGTGGGTTTGAGCTAGTGCTGATTATTTAGATCGAACAATTATTAATCATTCCATCATGCCCACAGGATACAGCAAATTGAATCTGGCAAATAAAGCATGTTGCAGCCTTGGAGTCCAAACTCTTCTGTATGTCTGGCAAGCTGCATACAGTACATGCCGCCCAAGGACTGTCTGACCCTTTGATGATGTTGTGGAGAAGGTGCAAGTTGACTAAGACACATTGGGCCAAATAACTCCCTGGTGTAACCCCAGTGAGTACATAGGGATGGATTTGGCACATTGTCAACAGCTTTAAGAAAGGCTGTATTCAGCCATAATTCAGCTGATGAATGATCCAGAAAGTTTCCTTCCATGTTGCCTATTAGAGAAGGGAAAATCCCATTTTCAGTCAGTCCTCCTTTCATCCTTTGTCTTTCCTTTTTTTGTTCTAATTTAAGTGAATTTGTTCTGGTGTCAAGTGCTTAATTGGCAACCCTGGAGATGGAGGCCCACTGTTTCCATCGAATCCATACATATGGAATCTTTATATGCTTCCCCACGTTGTCCTGCCACTGTGCCTCACCTCTGACTTTAGTATCCTTGCTCATTGAGCCTTCGGCTCTCTCCCAAGATTGTGCCAATGAATACCCCTTGTGATTTTGGTTCTCTCACGTGGACATATATCCAGGAAGGACTCAACTGAGTGCTGCAAGTCATTTCATGTAGGCCATGCACTGAGCACAACCCTACAATGATAAAACTTTCAATCACTGCCAACCTGGGCGAGAACTGAACTGGTACCATAAAAGTCAGATAATGCCCATCTTATGAATCTTCTTCACTATAGAGTATTATAGTTATGGACTTGTTCAGTAATTTTAAGCAATGGCATATCATGGATTATAGATTTTTTGGGGGGAAACAGACCAGTTTCTTGGACTCTTTCCACTCTTTTTCAGGAGGGCAATGAGTTGTCTTTAGCACTCTATCATCTGTGGTTACAAAGAAGGTTATGTCCCTTTCTCACAGATGCAGACTTCATCTTAGTTATCTCCATTGCTAATCACCGCAGAATGACATTACTCTGTATTTGGATATTAGAGTTAGGGCAGGACATTGCAGCCAATTTATTAAACATTCACTCAGCAAGCACATTACAGCTGTACTCATTACCAGTTGATTTCCCAGTGAACTTTAAGCTATTGATTTGGACCTGTAAAGCCCTAAGTGGTCTTTTTAATTTTTGAGAAAGAGTGGCTTCCAAACATGTGATACTAAGGGAGCTGAAATCATCTCAGGTGCTCAAATTAATGGCCCCTTGCCACAGAGCTGCTGTGCAAGTCACTGAGGCCTATTTATACCACTTCCCAATTTAACATCAATATTTGGATCATTTAAAATTAGACTGTACAAAGCAACAGAGAAATATACCATAGAGACAAATCTTGTACTGGCAGAGGATTCACTACTCAATCTTTATTTTTGTCTCCAAATTTATATTGTTTGATGGTGTACGAAAGGTATCCCTCCTGCCTGGCAGAAAAGCTGGAAAATTGGTTTGCACAGGATTTTCCTCTGAACTCTTGCTATTATTTTGATTCTATCTGATTAGGTCTGTAATTTGTACACTGTCAACTAACTTTTAAAAATCTTGTTTTAGGAAAACAGCTCCTTAGAACAAACTGGGGGCAAATAACATTGTGATTATAGCTTTTCTCCAAGCTGCATATACAAATGTAAAAATAATTCTCCATATACTTCCTCACATGCAGGAATGGAATGCATGTGCACATTTCTACAGTGCCCTAAAGAGGCAAACTTTGTAGCCCTCTGTCTAGTTTAAGGTTTTATGGAGTGTTTAGTACCATGGTGTCTGAGTGCTCCTCAGGAAAACTAAATCTACAGGCTGTAGTTCTTCATGGAGTCTTCTGCTCTTCCCCTTGATAAAGGAGGGTCTACTTAGGAAATATATATAATTAATTTCCAAGATCTTGGCCAAATTCTCTTGATTTACATCCTGTGTTAACTCGTTAATTAGTAAACTAATAAATGTCAATGTTGTAAAGAAACTTTTGCCCTGAATTCTAGACTTCTCAGTACTAGCAAAAGGAAAGAATATTTAGGTTCCCCCTTCAACGTCCCCTAAAGACCATACATTAAAGAAAAGCCCTGTAAAATAATATTCTTCCCATATAATTCTATAGGATGGTTTAAAGCATCCTATAAAGAGGGAGGCCATTCACTGAAATTCCATAGTTTTTTAGAGTAATTTCTACAGAGCCTTCCTAAATTGCCATGTAATTCTTTTGGTTTAATCCCTAGTGAATTCTGTAGGACTTTTCCCATAAAGAGTAGCATAACTGGCCTGTTCGCCATTGTAGGAGGGCATAAGCAACAAATCAACAGCTAGTGCAGACTGCCTCTCTCTTAAGGTTGCCAACCCTCCCAGTTTCGCCAGGCATCTCCTGGAATCAGGCTCTGTCTCCCAGAGGCGACTGAAGCCAATCCAGGAGATTTAAGCCCACTTAAAAAACGGTGGTGCAGGGGGGCTCAGGGTAGGCTCCTTGCCTGCCCTGGCCCTGCGCCGCTCCGGGAGGTGGATGGCATGTCCCAGTGGGCCGGGGATGGAGGGGGCAGGAGGAGGAGGGGCAGAGGATCTTGGTGCACTGACCTTGCCTGCAAGCACCACCCCGCAGTTCCCACTGGCCAGGAATTGCAGCCAATGGCAGCTGCATGGGTGGTGCTAGCAGGGAGAGACAGCATGCAGAGCCCCACCCCTCCCCCCTGCAGGGAGGTGCTGGCTGCTTCCGTGAACGGTGAGTGGCGTGGGGCCAGGGCAGGCAGGGAGCCTGCCTCAGCCCTGCTGTGCTGCCGACTGGGAGCTGCCCGAGGTAAGCACCGCCCAGCCAAAGCCTGCATGCCTCACACCCTCCTGCACCCCAACCCCAGTGCAGAGCCCCCTCCTGCACCCAAATTCTCTCCCAGACCCCTTACCCCCATCCTGGAGCCCTCTTCCAGAGCTAGCACTCCAAACCCCCTCCCACACCCATTTGTGTGATTAGAGAGTTGGCAACCCTACTGTCTCTCATGAGTATATGATTGTGTTAGATCAGGGCCCAGATAATAATGCAGCACTCCACAGCAAAGTGTTCTCTGCTGTGCCACGTGGGTGAAGCTAATTCACTTTAGCAGATAAATATACATGCTGAAACTTCCATGTGTAAAAAAGCCCAAAACAAACACACATTTTTCAGTTTTGCCTCACTTAAAAAAAATAAAAAAACAAACCTAAAACAGACCTTTGTTATTTCAACTCAAACCTGACCATCTAAGTCAGCAATAAACATGAACAGAGATCCCAGCCCTCTGGAAAAATAGTCATGAAATCAGCTTCATCCATTTGCTTATTTAAAGCAACATGACTCCAGGGGGAGTTGAAACTCCACCTGGATGGCAAGACAAACATGGACTAAATGATACTTTAGGGGATTGATTTATGCTGTTGACAAGTTCTGTGCTTCAGTGTGGCTGTAATATGAGATGTAAATGCAAGTGGCCACATGGCTTTCAGAAGTTCCAATGTTCCATGCAAGTTCCAATGTTTTCATATCATTTCCATGTTCAACCTTTCATTTTTCCCCTGCCGAGAGCCTCCATATTCTCAGAGATGTTGCAACTATCCAAATAAAATGTGCTCATCCTGTTCTCATCAGCTCTTAAGCACCTGTTTTAAAGGATAGAGATCTAGGCCAGTGACTTCTGATGTGTGAAGAAGTCTGCCCCACTTTTAAAAATTGGAAGTCAAATTTTACTGAAGGAAATATAAAAGAGCATTAGTTCTGGCAAGTCAAGTGTAAGAGTATAATCAGGTAGGACAAAAAAAGAATTTGAAGCGCTATCAAAAAAAAAAAAAGACACAAAAACAACAATTTCTTTTTTTTAAAAGTACTTCAGAAGCAGGAAGCCTGCCAAACAATCAGTAGAGTGAGGGAGTAGCATTGGAACCATTTTTATAGTGGGGGTGCCAAAAGCCATTGATCAAAACTGTAAAACCCATCTGTGATAGAAGTCACATCAAGCCAGGGGGTGATGCCACAGCCATACTCGTTCCAGCACCCCTGGATCGACGCACAAAAGGAGCACTCAAGGAAAACTTGGCTGTTGTGGAGAAACTAAATGAATTCTTTGCATTAATCTTCATTGCAGAGGATATGAGGGAGATTCCCAAACCTGAGTCATTCTTTTTAGGTGACAAATCTGATGAACTGTCCCAGATTGAGGTGTCAAAAGAGGTGGTTTTGGAACAAACTAATAAATTAAACAGGAATACTTCACCAGGACCAGGATCAGAATTCACCCAAGTGTTCTGAAGGAATTCAAATATGAAATTGCAGAACCAACAACTGTGGTATGTAACCTGTTGCTTAAATCATTCTCTGTGGCAGTGGATAGCTAATGTAATGCCAAGAAAAAAGAAAAAAAAAAAGAAAAGAAAAAAAAAAGACTCCAGAAGCAATCCTGGAAGTTGCAGGTCCGTAAGTAACTTCAGTACCAGGTAAATTGTTTGAAATTATAGTAAAGAACATTATCATCAGACATGTAGATGAATAAGATATGTTGGGGAAAGAGTCAACACAGCTTTCTTAAAGGAAAAAATCAGGCCTCACCAATCTATCAGAATTCTTTTGGAGTGAGGGGGCAGGGAGGGCCAACAAATGTGGACAAGGGTAATCCAGTGGATATAGCATACTTGAACTTTCAGAAAGCCTTTGACAATCTCCCTTATCAAAGATTCTTATGCAAAATAGGCAGCCATGGGACTAAGAGAAAAATCTTCTCAAGGATCATTATTGGGTAAAAGATGCAGTGATCCTATCATTTGTTTCCTATCTCAAAAAAGATGAGGACTGGAAAAAGTATAGAGAAGGGCAACAAAAGACATATGGAACAGCTCATATGAGGAGAGATTTAAAGAGTGGAGCTATTCAGCTTAAAAAAAAAAGATGACTCGGGGAGCAGGGTGATAGAGGTGGATAAAATCGTAAATAAGGAAGTGTTATTTACCCACATACAAAACACAAGAACCAGGAGTCACCTAATGAAATAAATAGGCAGCACGTTTTAAACAAACATAAGGAAGTATTTCTTCATACAACGCACAGTCAATCAGCAGAAATCAGGTTGCCTGGGGATATTGTGAAGGTCAAAAGTACAACTGGGTTCAGAAAAAAATTAGATAAGTTCATGGAAGATAGGTCCATCACAAGCTATGAGCCAAGATGGTCAGGGACACAATCCCATGTTCTGGGTTTCCCTACATCTCTGACTGGCAACAGTGGATGGATGCCTGTTCTGTTCATTCTCCCTAAAGCATCTGGCACCTCCCACTGTCAGAAGATAGGCTACTGTGCTAGCCTGGGAGGTGGGTGGGCAGGCGCAAGCCATGCTGCCTGCGCAACAGCGTAGCTACAGGGGAGGGTGGACAAGAAAGGAGGCGAAAGGCTGGGGTTAGCCTCCCCGGCTGGGAGCTCAAGGGCTAGGCAGCCTCGCGCCCCCCTTGGAATTTCTTCACACCACCCCAGTTTGGGAACCAATGTGCTAGATGGATCATTGGTCTGACACAGTATAGCCATTCTTATGTTCTTTCAAGTTAACACTGATAGACAACAACTTTATTGACTAATAAATACCAGCCTAAAAATCCTTAAAATCAATTAAGGAAATGAGTATTGTTGCCATTTTAGGTATTTTGACAGAAATGTGGTCATAAATTAATTTTCTATCATATCTGATAACCTTTAAAGCTGAAACACTGACTTGGGATATAATAATGTGAATATTTGCCAAAGGGTAAATCAAAGTTTGTCTTTTCCTTTGACAGTTTGTTAGCATCTCCTATCAAGGCTAATTTTCAGAGTGGTTTTTTGGCTTAAAATAAGATCAAAAACCAAAAAACACACACGAGTTGTAATAAATCCATTAAAAACGAGCATGGAAAAGGAAAATTAATCCTGGTGCCTTAAAATTATAATTACCTACTGAAATGTGACTACGTTCTTATCAACACAACCTATGTATCGCCAAGTTGTTAACTCTATAGGAAATGCCTGAGTCCTGTAGGTTCCAAGAAGACTTTAAATACTCATTCTGTGAACTATTATAAAGGAACTATGTGAGCTATACAAAGAGTAACTTGTGCGAGAAGCTTCATTTTTGTTAGACATTTAAGGAAGGAAGTGACCTGATCTGCCAAAGGGCAAGGTCGGGGACAAATTAGTGGCAGTGATTTTAGAAAGGAAGTGCTGAAAACATGGCTAAATTTCCCTTTTCTGTTCTTGGATATGGGTGTTATTTCCCCTAATACATTTGTACAGTTGCATGAACACATTGTCAAGCATATTAGCTATGTGAAATTGATGTCCATAATCCAGGACTCCTTAATTATTACTGGCATTTTAATTTAAATCATAAACATGTAAGGGGCTTGATCTTGCATGTAACAAGTGCACTGTGTCATATGTATAATCACTGGGAGAAAGGTAATGAGAACAGGACTGATAATACAATTAGCAAATCCTGCATTAAATGAGAACAGGCAGGTAACAGGTTCTTCCACCTAATAGCACAAGTATGGTCAGGGATGCATGTAGCAAAGCTCTTTATTTGCATATTGAGATTCACACATAAGCCTATGTCTTCTAAGGCCAGAAGGGACCACCAGATTTCCTAGTAATCCTGTGGTGTACAGGTCAATCAACACCACTCAGCATCCACACACTAAATCCAGCAACTGAAATTAGACCAAAGTATGATGGCCCACAGAAGACTAGTCTGTTATGTGCCAAAGGGAGAGAAGAGGAGGAACTCAGGTGCACCAATGCCCAAGGCATCTGCAGTGTCAGGGAAATTAAGTGAGATAAACCCAGATAATCCTGGCAAGTGACCCACACCACATGCTGCAAAGGAAGGTAAAAAGCTTCAAAGATCACTGCCAATCTGACTGGAATGAAATTCCTTCCCAACCCCACCTATGGTGATCAGTCAGACCCTGAGCATGTGAGCAAGAACCAGCCAGCCAAGCACTTGACAGAGGGAGAATGCTCAGCACCTCCTCAGAGCACTGGCCCACCCTTTCCAGTTTTCCATCTCCAACCATAGCCATCCCTATTCAGAGGAGAGAGATACCAACATCCCTTGCCCAGGGGGGGTGAGAGAGGTGGGCTGGGGGAGAAGGAATGCCTTCTTGATCCCTTCAGGTGGCTGTCTGAACAACTGAAGTATAACTTTTAGGAATAAGGCAAACAGGAAGGAACCTTGTAACCTGTTGTAACCTTGTAACATCATCATGCTCAAAACTAATTCAGTTGTTTGCCCCCACAACTCCTATAGCTCTTCACTCTTACTGGTACCTCCCAACGTATTTCTAGAGGTCATATCCCCTCTCAGCCTTCTTTTTGCTAAGCTAAACAAGCCAAACTCTTCCAGACTCTTCTTATAAAATAGGCTCTCCATTCACCTGATCATCCTAGTAGTTGTTTTCTGCACCTGTTCCAGACTGAATTAAACTTTCTTGAACATGGGTGACCAGATATTCCCAAGATCTTTCAAGTGCTTTGTACAATGGCATTAATACTTCCCTATCTCTACTAGAAATACCTCCTTGATACATTCTAGGATCATTTTTGCTTTTTTCACAGCTGCTTCAGATTTGTGGCTCAGTCATCCTGTTATCGACCAACATACACAGATCTCTCATCCTCTGTTGCTGCCAAATGATGAGCCCCCAGTCTGTAGACCCTAAGTGTATAATCTTGCTTTTATGCTATTGAATTTCATTCCAACTATTTGTCCAGTCTCAAGGTCATCCAGATCTTCCTGTATAAAATTCTGACCACCCTCTGTATTGACAATGCCTCACACATTTTTCAATCCCTCCTTGCCCTTTTTTAACACTAGAAGGTGTGCATCAGGTGAGGCCTTGCTTAGCCTCTCCTCTCAATTGCCCTGAAGCACAACGTTACTAGTCCCAATAGTTAATGGGACTAAATCAGGAGGCCCAAATAATCTTCATCCAAGAATATTAAAGGAACTGGCACATGAAATTGCAAGCCCATTAGCAAGAATTTTTAATGAATCTGTAAACTTGGGGGTTGTACTGTATAACTGGAGAATTGCTAACGTAGTTCCTATTTTTAAGAAATGGAAAAAAAGTGATCCGGGTAACTACAGGCCTGTTAGTTTGACATCTGTAGTATGCAAGATCTTCAGAAAAATTTTGAAGGAAAGAGTAGTTAAGGACATTGAGGTCAATGGTAATTGGACAAAATACAACATGGTTTTACAAAAGGTAGATCGTGCCAAACCAACCTGGTCTCCTTCTTTGAGAAAGTAACAGATTTTTTAGATAAAGGAAATGTAGTGGATCTAATTTACCTCGATTTCAGTAAGGCATTTGATACAATGCCACATGGGGAATTATTAGCTAAATTGGAAAAGATGGGGATCAATATGAAAATTGAAAGGTGGATAAGGAACTGGTTACAGGGAAGACTGCAATGGGGCATACTGAATGGTGAACTGTCAGGCTGGAGGGAGGTTACTGATGGAGTTCCTCAGGGATCTGTCTTGGGAACTATCCTATTTAACATTTTGATTATCGATATTGGCACAAAAAGTGGGATGTGCTAATAAACTTTGCAGATGACACAAAGTTGGGAGGTATAGCCAATATGGAGGAGGACTGGAATATCATACAAGATAATTCCTTGTAAACTGGAGTAATAGAAATGGGATGAAGTTTAAAAGTGTAAAGTGAAAGGTCATGTATTTAGGGATTAACAACAAGAATTTTTGCTATAAGATGAGGATGTATCAGTTGTAAGTAACAGAGAAGGAGAAAGACCTGAACATATTGGCTGATCACAAGGTGACTATGAGCCATCAATGTGATGTGGCCATGAAAAAGGTTAACGGAGTCCTAGGATACATCAGCAAAATTATTTCCAGTAGAGACAGGGAAGTGTTAGTTCTGTTATACAAGGCACTGGTGAGACCTCATCTGGAATACTGTGTGCAGTTGTGGTCTCCCATGTTTAAGAAAGACGAATTCAAACTGGAACAGGTGCAGAGAAGGGCTACAAGAATGATCCAAGGAATAGAAAACCAACTTATGAGAGAACAGTCAAAGAGCTTGGCTTGTTTAGCTTACCTAAAAGAAGGCAGAGGGGAGATATGATTGTTCTCTATAAATACATCAGAGGGATAAATACCAGGGAGGGAGAGGAGTTATTTAAGTTAAGTGCCAATGTGGACATAATGGATATAAATTGACCATCAACAAGTTAGGCTTGAAATTAGGCAAAGGTTTCTAACCATCAGAGGAGTGAAGTTCTAGAACAGCCTTCTAAGGGGAGCAGTGAGGGCAAAAAATGGGGAGCAGTGGAGGGAAAAAACCTAACTGGCTTCAAGATAGAGGGGATGGTATCATGAGACTGCCTACAATGGCATGTAGCCCATCGGCAAATGCCAGTAGCAAAAATCCCCAACAGCTGGAACCTTCCAAGGGGAGCATTGGAGACAGAAGACATATCTGGCTTCAAGACTAGGCTTGATAAGTTTATGGAAGTGATGGTATGATGGGATAGCCTAATTTTTGTCAATTAATTGAACTTTTACTATTAGCGGTAAATATGCCAAAGGTCTGTGATGTGACACTAGATAGGGTGGGATCTGAGTTACTACAGAAAATTCTTTCCTGGGTGTCTGGCTGGTGAGTCTTGTCCACATGCTCAGGATTTAGCTGATTGCCATATTTAGGTTCGGGAAGGATTTTCCTCCAGGGCAGATTGGCAGAAGCCCTGGGGGGGGTTTTGCTTTCCTCTGCAGCGTGGGGAATGGGTCACTTGCTGGAAGATTCTCTGCACCTTGAAGTCTTTAAACCAGAAGTTGAGGACTTCAATAGCTCAGACATAGGTCAGGGGTTTGTTACACAAGTGGGTGGGTGAGATTTTGTGGCCTGCGTTGTGCAGGAGGTCAGACTAGAAAATCATAATGGTCCTTTCTAACCTTAGAGTCTATGAGTTAGGTCAGCCCCAAAAACTTTGGCTTAAAATTCATGAGTGTTTTTTAAGAGACTATGCATGGGGTTCATATCTGCCCTCTGGTTTTTGAACCTTTAGAGTGCACTTGGTCACATTTTCTAGCTTTTATCTGTAACCCTTCTGCCCCTCTGAGTTGGCAGCCACAAGGGTCGGGTTCAGTATACAGGGGTTCTGTTTCAATAACGCAATGCAAAACCGGCTAGAACCCCCACCCAGTGACCTAGGACAATTACATACCACCCCCCAGGTGCCTCTAGGAGGCAATACTTCCCCTCTCACAAGCACAGAGTCTGAGTGTAGCAAAATCCTTTTAATAAAGAAGGGAAACAATGTGGCATCATATTGGGGAAACATCACAAACAGGATTCATAATATAAACCATGAGTAAAAGACCCACCAAGTAAGTTTTGGTAATGTCCTTTTCCACTTAGGGTCTTAAGACCAATCACCCCAAAATCCAACAACCCAAAAATCTCCATCCCTCGTCAGTGCTGCCCCAGAGTTCAAAAGTTTATCTGCAGAGTTTTACCCCCTAGCCTGGGTGGAAATGGAGGGGGCACTTTACTTGGGCCGGGGCTGACTGCCCTGCCTCTCTGTGGAGTTCTGCTGCAGCCTTCACCATGAACAGCTCCACTCCACCAGCCGCTCCACTCCTACAGCTGACCCATGAGCCACTCCAGCCATCCCCACAAACTGCTCCTCTTGCTCACTGTTTCGTGGGCCGCACCAACCATCCTGCAAACTTCTCCGCTCCGCCCACTGTTCCATGAGCCACTCCAACCATCCTGCAAACTGCTCAGCTCCGCTCCACTCACTGTTCCATGGGTTGCGTCAACCATCCCGCAAACTGCTCCACTCTGTCAGCTGCTTAGCAATATAGCTTCAGGCTCCCCCACTAGTTAACACAGCACTCAGCTCAGTAAGTTTAGCTCTTTTAGTGATTTCAGCATGTAGTAAGGTAGCCCCAGTGCTGGTATATCATTGGCCCAAAGTGAATGCAGCTCAGCAGCCTCTAGCTAGACTCTTAGTAGTATCAAAATTAGCTCTGCTATTCAACAGTGGAGAGAGGAGGAAGTGCAATTGTGTTCCAGACCCTCAAAAGGGGCCCATACCCTCAAAAGGGGCCCATACCCTCAGATACACATACCAGTCCCCAACCCCTCTCAATTCACTGGGTTTGGGAGCCCATGTCCCTTGTCTAGCAAGTGCTACTTAGCTGATGGTGAGACCCTCTGTCATAAAACAGTTTCATAGTCCTTCATTCACATTATTAGGGTAACACCACTTTATTCCTCCTGCCCCAATAACAGAGAAATTGGGGATCCCACAGCTGTCAAAGTGACCATTTTGGGCTGCCGTGGACTCGTGCTAGGCGGAGTGGGTGTGCCTATGCAAACAAGATCAGCCCCTGAAATTCTTTTCCACACTCGCCATAATTCACCACCAGATGTCAGGGTAGAGCTCATCCTGACTCTGCTTACATATCTAACAATAAAGGCTAGAAACTTGCTTTTTTAAAAAATAAAACACTGAGATTTTAAATGCAATCCCAAGACTCCTGGATCCGGGAATTCAAGAGTAACATCAAATATTGTGAGAATACTATTGTGAAAGTTGTCAAGACCACAAAATCTTGTAGTTCTTGCTTTATTCCATGCAAGGACTTGTAAGTTAAACCTACCTGAAGTGTTTATTGTAACGTTTGAATTTCTACAGCATATTTTTTTCTTAATGACATTTAGAATAGAATATTTCTACCTGTATAAAATCATATTTCTAAAGGGAGACTTCCTGGTTTAGCATTCATTTTAATGGGACTATTTGCAGATCAAGGTATTACTCAAATAAGAGTAGCATATTCTGTCTGGAAAGTTTGTTTTGAACTGGCCATTGATATTTTTTAATTGTTTGTTATATCGCATAGTCTGAGACAACTCACTGCAATAGGATCTTAAGAACAATGGGAAGGGGTATGAAAATAAACAGATTAAATTACCATATATAAGAAGGATAAAGGCTTACTCAGAGTGCTTTAAAAACATTAATTAATCCTCTCAACTGGCCTATGATGAATGCAATTCCCCATTTCATAGATGGGAAAACTGAGGCAGTGAAGTGATTTGCCCAAGGCAAGGCAGTCAGAATGAGGTTTAGCACACAGGAGTTCCTGGCACTCAGCCTAGTGCTCAGATCTAGATCGTTAATAGGGTTGGGTACATTTAAAAAGGAATCTACCTGAAAGATCACTACTTCTGATGGGAAAACACTTAAATAACTAATTTGACTAGTTTAAAGGCTAGAAGCACCAGGGACACAGTATGTGCACAATGTGCAAGGATGATTTCTCAAAAAATCTTAGTGAATCGTTTCCCACATCAGGTGATATGGTAATAGAGTGCTGTTTGTATTAGTACTGCTCAAACATTCTCTTTGTAGTTAAGCACTGGAAAAATATCCCATAGAGACCACAACTCCTATTTTTCATTTGCCCAAAGTGAATACCTGGATTCTCACTCTATCACCCATAGCCCTTGGAAAAAAGCTACAAACTTTCTGTCTGAGCAGCAGCGAGTCACATATTGCTGTGATCTAACCCAGGGGTTCTCAGACTTTTGTACCGGTGACCCCTTTCACACAGCAAGCCTCGGAGTGCGATCCTCCCTTATACATTAAAAACATTTTTTTATATATTTAACACCATTATAAATGCTGGAGGCAAAGCAGGGTTTGGGGGCAGGCTGACAGCTCATGACCCCCTGAGTTAGACCATGCCATAAGATCAAGTCGCCAGTACTTTTAACAACTGCAAAACATACACTATGCTCAAATCATTCAGTCATGAATGTCAGCAAGGCTTCCATTCTGCAAGGAGCTATTTATGATAGACAAAAGAGATGTGATAAAATATTTCAGTGCTACAGCTTTCTCTGATCACTCTAACAGGCTCATGTGCATACATAACATTTTGCACTCAGCTATCAAATCAGGAACATTTACATATTCAGCCACATCCCTTGCGACACCTTTCCACAGTCTAATTGCCAGGAAATGTATCCAGATACTCAGAACAAACAGTCTTTCTAATTGGATCCCATTGGTACAATTTTCTATCATTTAAACTCCAGCCTTGGCATTTAAACTCTTCAAATATTTGAAGATGTTTATCTTATTCCCCCATCCTCTCCTATTCATCACATAGCTGTACTGTATATATCAAGGGCCCAACCCTACAAATCCTTACTCATGCCTCCATTGCTGCATAGGAGTAAGGACTGGGCATGTGATCACAGTTTTGCTCTCTATTGTCTTGATTTTACATCTTCAGTTAATCCCGCCAGACCCTTAATTATTTTGTTGCTCTTCTCTGTATTCTTCCACTCGGTCAGAGTATCTTTGCGTTACTGAAACTCCCAGAACTTAACTCATAATTCCAGATATGGTCTCCTTGCATGTATATAGCAGGGTGGCCAAATTGTGGCTTGCAAGCCACATGCAGCTCTTTTACCATTAAAGTGCAGATTATGGAGCCTCCTTTGCACCCCCCCATCCTCCACCTACCAGACTGGGCGGTGGGGAAGGGAGAGCTCGGTACTTCTGCCTTGCAGCGGGGTGGTGAGGTAGGGACTTCTGCCCAGCGAGAAGAAGGGTCTCGGGGCTTCATCCATGCAAGGCGCACATGCCAGGTTCAGAGTTTCAGCTGGAGTGGGGCTGAAGTCCCAAGCCCCGGCTCCTGGCAGGTGTGCCCCAGCTCTTGAACCTCTGAAAATTGTTGTATGTTGCTCGGAGGGCCAGTAAGTTTGGCCACCCCTGGTAAATAGAGAGGGACCCTTACCTCTCTGCTTGATGGCATGTCCAAGCCTCACAGGCAGAAGTTTTGAGTGTTCTCTTTACAGTCTAGATATACAGTAACAATTCTATTGCACTATTTCCTGCAGCTCTTCTTAATAGCAGAAGTTCTGTATCTGATGGAATATATTTGCTTGTACTTTATTAGGTTACATCAAAATACTGCAGCCCTGATCCACCTCTGAGTTTTTTCACTTTCACACTCCACTTATTTCACCAGAATTATATCAATATAAAACCAGAGTAACTTCAATTGTGGATAAGAAGTTGCTGTAAGTTTTGTCACATTGTGACAGAAATAAACACTAACTAGTAAGAGGGGATATTGCTTATAGACAATTGTTTTGCTATGGTGTGGCTATATTTCAGGAATGAAAAAGTTATGCCGAATAGAGAAGGCCATTTTGGCTCCTTTTGTGAGACAAACAGCAGTCTGAACTATAGTACGTCTGGTCCTGTATAGTAGACTTGGTTCAAAAATTTCAGAATTTTTTTTATAAAAAGGAATACATTATTCCCTCTTTCAGTATCACATTTCCAAAAATATCTGATACACTGGGGGTGAGACCCTTGTCTCTCTTCCCCCCAGCCCTCCAATGTTTCAGCAGCACTGCGCTCAGCACAAAGCAGCTAGAAAGCTGTTCCAAAGAGGGAGAGGGGGAAGCTTCTGATACAGGGGAATCTCTGGGTGACATAAAGCTGGCATATCCAGCTCTGTGCTACATGCTTCCCAGAACAGTGCGTGGTTCATGCAGGTCTGATGACAGAAGAGGGTGGGATGGGAACAGCACAGTGATCCATGCCAGAGAGAAGCCCCTAGGAAGCTATAACAAGTTTGTTCAAGTAAACCTGTTATTGCACAGGAAATTCTATTTTAAAAAAAATGGAACAAAAAAAAAAAAAAAGGAGTTTCCCAGAGAATGGGAATCCCAAAAAAGTTACATTTGAAACATTTTTTATTCTTTTTTATTCTGAAAATTTCAAAGAGACTTTCCCCTCCCAAAACGAAATCTTTTCAGTTGACATTTTTACATTTTAATATAACTAAGATTTTTTTACATTTTAGATTTTAAATTTAATATTTTATTTTTAAAATGCCATAGCATAGCTTCTACTCTGATTAGTACTGTGGGCCCTATCTTCTTTTCTTATTCAAAGTGTAAGTCTTGAACGGTTTGATTACAACAAATGGAAGACACTTTGAATAGGTAGCAGCTATTGTTTCAATAATTTTAAAACTAAGATCAAGAACCAGGTGGACCAGCACCTCAACTCCTGGACAGAGGCAATGGCCCAACATTATCCTCATCCTCCTTTCCCTGTCTGGGTTGTGATGTGTCCCTGAGGGAGTAATGAGGGATGGGAACAAAATTAGCCCAGGGAGTGGAAGCAGTGTGCAGGGAGAGGAAGAATAAAATTCTACTTTGTCCTTGCCCAGGCTTTGCAGAGTGCAGGGAGAGAATAATCCCTCATACCTTCCTCCCAGCTATATATCCACAGAATCTGGTTATGAAGGACTACAGAAACAAGCCTAACACCTGTTAATTTTTAAAGGCTCATCTACAACCAATATTTACATATCCAAAGCCTGCCTCAGGCTGAGCAACCACTTTTTTTTCCAGCGGTGCTCCAGCCCCAGAACACCCACGGAGTCACGGCCTATGGTTCTTAGGCTAGTCTGAACTGCAATGGGGCCAGTTTGGGCCCAAAGATTTTTGCATCCATGCAATTAAGAAACTAGCATGTTTAATGCCCATCTCCAAAAGGGCAGCTGGTCACTCTTGGTGGAGGTTTTTTCAATATCATCCCAGCCTCACCCTCACATTCTAATAAGCAGATGTTGGGTGGTATAATTTAGCAACTGTTCATTATTCAATCCCCGAACACTTACACTAAGAGAGGCTAAGATCCCTGACCTTAACTGTAGGTTGCATTCTTCATCCATTTGTCTTACGCATTGTTTAAGGAGCAAAGTCAAGTGAGCAATTTGATTTTTGCCTTGATTAGTGAAATCAGATCCTTCTGTTTAATTAAATTGTACTTTCAGTTGGAAGGCATGTGTGTTCATAGAATTAGAAGTTGCAAAGTTGTGTTACATTGCCTAGTTAAACAATTTTCTGCTACTCTTGCCTTAAAAGCTGAGGAAATGACAGCCAGTTCAAGTGATTTAAAATATTCACTGAAATATTCCAAGAATATTGTTTTGCAGTTTGCTATGAAAAAGGAGGCTGTAATGTCCAAAGTCTTCCACTGTATTCTGGTGGCCAATTTTAATCATTTCACAATAGAAAGGGGACTAAATCAGCTGCATTTACATTTTTAAGTCATCCATGTAACCTTTTTAAGTCATCCATGTTTTTAGTAATTTACTTTAGAAAGGACTATTTGGCATGCACTACACTACTCCTGTGGGCTAGATTGGCTGATAATTGTCTCTCTTGCTACACCTTATAAAAATATTTTATTCTGATACTTTGCTTCCTTAAAACAGGTATTTAATTTAACGGCCTTCAAAGTAAGAGATAACTGGCATTTAGCTTTTGCCAGGTCCAATTCTGAAGGAATCTTTCACACAGCTCTGCTAGCACCTCAGCATCTGAGCTATTCCATTCCTAGACCTCTTAGCAAATGCTGTCAATTGTGCCCAGTTATTGGGAGTTTTATGGAATCATAAAAACATAGGTCTGGAAGAGGCCTTTAGAAGGCATCCAGTCAGTCATCCTGGTGATGAGGCAGCACTAACTAAGTCTACACCATCCCTCACAGGTGTTTGTCAAAGCTATCTTAAAACCCTCTATTGACCTAACTATCCTTAAGTTTTTTCCTAATATGTAACCTAAATCTTTCTGGCTGTAGATTAAGCCCATTAATTCTTGTCCTGCCTTCAGTGGACATGGAAAACAATTGATTATTGTCCTCTTTATAAACAGCCCTTAACATATTTGGAGACTTCTGACATGATGTGGGCAAACATCCACAAACGAGTAGGTTGAAATCAGCAGATTCATTTTCACTTGTCACATAGAACATGCAACTTCTAATCATATGAATTGATCTTCAAACTAAAAACAAATTTAATAAAGCTGAAGAGGGAAACAAATCAAAGGTTAACTACAAGAGATTTCAGTCATCTGCCACAACTGTTAAAACAACTCACCAGTACAAAATTTACTCTTCACAGAGATGAAACTGCTTACCCTCTTATGCCACCTAGTCCTTAAAAAAATATCCTTTTTTTAAAAAAACAAAAACCTACAGTTTGCATACATATTTTTGGAAATTGTTTTCACACTTCCACTTAGGTCAATGACTAAGGCTACGAGTCTTTCACAGAGGTCTCAGAAGTCACAGATTCTATGACTTTCCAGGACCTTTGGGACTTCCAAAGCTGCAGGGTTAGTGTGGTTGACCCCAAGGGCCACCAGGGCAGCCATCTAGAGGAGCAGCATCAGCAGGATCCCAGGCCACCCTCCTTTCCCCCAGGAGCAGTGGTGGCGGGGCCTTGGGCCGCCCTCCCATCCCCCATCACCTAAAATCTAGTTGGGGTAGTTTATTGCCTGTGACCTATCCATGACTTTTACAAAAAATACCCATGACCAAGTCGTAGCCTTATCCATGACACACTTGCTAATATTAGAGATGGTTGAAAAAATTCTGATGGAACATTTCTCTCATTGGAAAATGCTGATTTGATAAAAATCAAAACATTTTGCTAAGTTTTTGAGGGAAATTCAGAATGTTTCCTTTCTACCTTATTGATATACATAGAATAATTGTGGCAATTGTGCATCTTGAAAGATGATGTAAGCACCAAAGCAGTTCAGTTATTGTGTCATGCTGCTTCATTATGAGTGGCTAAGAAGTCCAATTCTTCAGCAAAAGTCCTTGCCACAAATAGTGCAGGCATAAGGCTAGAAGCCGAAGCCAGCACATTATTAGGGCTTGAAGCCTGAGAGAGAGGAAAGCACAACAATAACCTCTCTTCAGCCTTTTTGATTCCCTGGTGCAGCACAGCCCTCCAGTGTGGTCTGTGGCTAGCTGCATCTTTCCAACTTATAGTGTCAGTGCTGAAAGTTTAAGTCAGTCTTGCAAACACCCTTGAATCTGAGCCCAGCTCAGCCTCATGACTTGGAGCATTCACAGATTTGCCACATTTCCCACGTTCTGTCCACCCAGCTCTGAAGGCAGTGCAGAAATAAGGGTGGCAATACTGCAAGCCCCCCTGCAACTCCCTTTTGGGTCAGGACCCCCAGTTTGAGAAACGCTGGTTTGCCCTGTGAAATCTGAAATGGTATGGGGGGAAAGCACACAAAAGACCAGATTTCACGGTCTGTGTTTTTTATGGCCATGAATTTGGTAGGCCCTAGATACAGTTAATCCTACATAGCAGAATCTATATATAAGTGGTGGTATTAGCTATTTAAACTTCTGGTGCAGTCAAACATACTTCCTGCTATAATCATTAGTGTGATGGCTAGTCCAAATTTATCACAACTAGCATAAAAGTATTGCAAAATTGCTGAAGCTCCGCTTCACTTTTTGCAAAGAAGTTCTCTTAGGAGGTATATGACTTTGATTTTTGCGCTTATACTTGCAACACTGAAGAATTTTCCATCTGATCTTGTACAAAGATTTACACCTTCAATATTAGATGAGAAAGCGTGATGAAACAATAGAAAGAAGAAGAATATACCAAAGAGTGTTGGTGCCAAAACAGATCCCTATTCGACACCACTGTGGATATCAAACCTGTCAAACTGATCATTCTACTGGACTGTAGCCTTTATGCCATCATGGAAGGATTGAATCAGACTGAAGGCAACCAATTCTCTCCAGTAATTGGAAAAAGGCCCTTTCTGCTGACCAGGTCAAAAGCCTTCGTAAGATCTATGATGGCCACATAGCCACGTTTTCTTTGTTCTTAACACTATTCTTGCGGTTGCCCTTAATGCAAAGGCCATGTTAATAGTAGATCTACAAGAACAGAAACCATACTGTTACCACTACAAAAAGTCCCACTCTTGCTGGTAATAGCTCACCTTAACTGATCACTGTCATTAGAGTGTGTATGGTAACACCCATTGTTTCATGTTCTCTGTGTGTATATCTTCCGACTGTATTTTCCACTGCATGCATCCAATGAAGTGGGCTGTAGCCCACAAAAGCTTATTCTCAAATAAATTGGTTAGTCACTAAGGTGCCACAAGTACTCCTGTTCTTTTTGCGGATACAGACTAACACGGCTGCTAGTCTAAAAGAGACCACACTGGCTCTGGATATACATGTTCATCAATAACTTGCAATTTTTTAAAGTAACCCATGCAAATGCCTTATCAACATCATCAAAAAGAAATTCCTCTGTAGTAGTTGCAGTCGCCCCACCCCATATTTTTTTAAACACACACAGTGTTATGTTGGCAGCATCCTTAAAGTCTTACAGTATCACTCCTTTCCTCCAACAAGCAAGCAAAACATTGTGCAGATGTTTAAGCACAACCTGTTCTCCCTGTGTCCATACTTCAGCTGGAATTCCATCTTTCCTGCAGCTTTTCCTGGTGTTAGAAAGGTGATTGCCTTTTCAAATTCATTTATAGATGGTTTTATCTCTTCAGTGGTCTGGAGACAACATTTAGTGTTGCTTCAGAAACACATGAAGGAATTTCACTTGAAGAGTTTGTGAAAGATGCAACACTGGATGGAACACTGCTTCTGACAAGGTCTTCTCCACTAAGAGATTTGAGTAGAGCTGTCTTCTTGGCTGAAGGACCTATACCTTTTTTGATTCCATCACACATACCTTTTGCATTTCCATTCTCAAAGGATATTTGTATCTTCTTGCACAGATCAAGCTAGAAAAACTGAGCACAATACTCTCTTGGCTGTTCTTAGATTAGCACATGTCTTAGGAGAAATCTTCACCACAACATGAACCTATGTTCTGCATTTTGCTACAATAACTGGAAGCATTTCTTCAGAGTATGCTAAAAACAAGTCTCTCTTGTATAATCTTTTACCAAAGGCTAAGGTTGCAGCTAAATGGAGTGTGTGTGTGCGTGCGCGCGGTGTGTTCATTCCATGCTGCATCAGCATTCAAAGAAGGTGCAATTTTTGGCATAGTTTTCTTGAGTTTCACAGTGAAAGTTGGAGATACCATCCTTGATCTTTTGTATTATTGATGTTAATGCATGTTCAACACCTTTTTATTTTGAAGCACGCAGTCTGTGTGTCAGTCTGCACTATGCAAAACTTCCTCTAGGTGTTTCCTGTGGGTGACAATTAAATCCAGTTGGTGCCAGTGTGGAGACACCCAAGATCTGGATGAGACCTTCTGGCGGTGACCATATTGGAAGTAGCTGTTGGTAATACATAATCTTCGATGGGTGTAGATTTCCAGTAATCTTTGCCCACTGTCATTCATTTTTCCTACTCTACGGTGGCCAGTGCATAGTAGCCACATCTAGTGAGTTGAGCCAACACTAGTGTTGAGGTCTTTTACCCACAAAAGCTTATGCCCAAATAAATCTGTTAGTCTTTAAGGTGCCACCAGGCTCCACATTGTTTTTACTAGTATTGAAGTCTCCCAGCAGATAGAATTGCTCACTGGTGGCAGCTTTTGATGATACTGTTGAGCAGCTGATTGCTCCACCTTTGAAGAAGGGATGTGTTGGAATATAAGTTCTACTGATGTTAGTAAAGCCACTTGTGGTAGATACGCCTAGTGAAACAATATCTGACGTATAATATAAAATGTCAAAATTATAAATTCAAAATAAAGAGATTTGACCTTCACCTAAATTGTTTTGATAAGATAATAAAATTTCAGAATGTTTAATCTCGTAAAAAATTCCAAGATTTCTACTTCTCCTGACAAAATGAACTTTCAAAATCTCAGAATCTCCCACAACATGGAAATTCTATTTTTTTCAACCAGCCCTAACTATTAATATTTGGCATTTCCACCATATCTTTCACCCAAGGAGCTCAAAAAAACTTTACAAATACTAGTTTTTTAAATCCTCACAACAGCTGAGAAGGCGGCAAGCCTTATTATATCAATTTTGTAGATAGATAAAGAGGTAAAATGACTTGTCCAAGGTCCTCCAGAGTAGTGATTATATGATTATAGTAAAGCAGTGTAATCTAGCATATAAAGCATGGAAGCCCTGTCATATGCTAGAGTAACATTTGAGTAACTTCTCCTACCCCAGGATTCACAAAAGAATGCTGTTAGATCCATTCGGCTTTTTATTATTTAAGAACATACACAGTAAACTACAAAAAAACTAAGAAAAAGGTATGAAGTTCTCATCTCTCTATTCCCCCATTATCCCTCTGTGGTTTAGGATAAATTAAAGCCACTAAACTTGTGTTGTTACAGCTACATTTAGTTTCTATTGACAGTGTGATCTTCTTCTTTTGTTTTCATGTCAAGGTAACTGTGCAGTGGCGGAAGAAATGCAAGACATGGCAGAATATTGGTTTTGATGTAATCAAACCAATATGCTGTGGGGAGTGTAACAATGTGGCCTCTGGCAGGACACTACTGAGAGTATCAGTTCAGGACAAATTGCTTAGAGCAGGGCAGTCACAGCCCAATGCTGAGGTTCCTTCAATACCAAGGCACACCAAACCAGCCAGAGAGGACTTCGGTTTCACCCCACTGGCTAACCAGAAGCCATACAAGCAATTCCCTCAGATACTTCAGTTCCCCAGTATCACCACCAATGCCACTCCTTATGGGGATGAATACCCCAGTAAAAGAAAAAAGGTTCTTCCGATCCCAAAGGGCCAAGCCCCAGACCCAGGTCAATATACAAGTCAGATCTCACCCAGAAATCATGCTGTCGCCAATCCTTTAGAATCTAAAATCTAAAGGTTTATTCATAAAAAGAAATATAGATGAGAGCTAAAATTGGTTGAAGGAATCAGTTACATACAGTAATGGCAAAGTTCTTGGTTCAGGTTTGTAGCAGTGATGGAATAAAATGCTGGCTTAAATTAAGTCTCTGGAATATATCCACAGCTTGGATAGGCCATTCAGTTCATTGTTCAGAGCTTCAGTTTGTAGTAAAGTTCTTCCAGGTGTAAGGAGGAGGATTGAAGACAAAATGGAGGCGTTTCCAGGGCTTTTTATATCCTCTGCCATGTGGATAGACATGCCTTTGTTCTTACTGTGGAAAATCACAGCAGCAAGACGAAGTTTGAAGTCACATGGGCAAGTCACATGTCCATGCATGATTCAGTTCTTTACAGGTAGAGCAGCCATTGCTCACATGCTACCTTGAACGTTCCTGGGAAGACTTCTCATATGTGGATTGGAGTCTCCCAAGGTCCATTGTCAGTTAAGTGTTTCCTGATTGGACACTTAATCTGAACAGTCACTTCTCAATAAGCTGGCCAAATACTTCACAGATGTTGCTTAGAATCAAACACATTGAGATACAAGTACATACCCAATATTCATAACTTCAAATACAAAAAGATACACACATACAGACAGCATAAATCATAACCATCACATTACAACCTTTTCATAGACACCTTACTTGACCTCCTTTGTATGAGATTTGGTACAACTATAGAACCAACAATGATCTATACTGTCACAATTCATGTCAATAATGTCATGGGGAGGGAAATCAAAATGTATTTTGACTATTTTAAAGCATAGCAGCACCTCAGTGAAAAAAGGTCACTATATGAATTGCCTAAATGCCAAACTGTATTATCTTTGCTGCGCACATATATGATTTTTGATTGTACGATAGATGTATTAAGTATTTGTAAGCTGTATTTTGGGTGAGAAAGTCAAATCCTTTTTAAAAAACTAGTGATACCAGAATGTGTGTACAGTGTGTGTTCAAAATGTGAGTAGGTACAGATCTACAACATTTTCCTTTGCATTGGTGGGTTCTCTCTTCCATAGAAATACCCAAAGTTATTTAAAACATACCACAGAGCAGTCTTCTAGCTCCCGTTCAGATACGGAAAATGTGTTTCATGCTGACAGTTCAGTTTAAGGCAGAAACCTGTGATCAGGAGCATGACACAAGATTGTTGGTTGCTAGGATTCACTGTAGACAGATTTTAAAAAGTCCTTGCCTCCATAAATTCTCACTTTTCTAGAAGCACCAAAATCCTACAACTCAGGTCACTACATGAATAAACACTAAAAACATAATTCCTCCATCAAGTGTCAGAATGAATGATCCCCTCAATAGTGGTGGTCATTACTATGGGGGCACTGCCATATTCAGAAAATTAAATAAATGCATGGATTACTTCTGAAGTTCCACAGTCCCATCTTTTAGATGAAGAATATAAGGAGGGACACCTGCTCCAATGTCCAAGATGCTGTATTGTACATTCCAATGAGGCTCCATAGTAGTAAGACTTCATTTAAGAGCCCATCAGCATCTTTTCAGAAAGATCTTTAATTGATGAGTACTTCTGCAGCTGTGTAGATTTACATTCCAATTTAATAATTTAAGCTGCCCCTTAGTCTTTCCAAAGATTGTCTACTGACATTACAGTCAAGGGCAGAATATATGGGTTATTTTCCACTCTCTCCATTTAGTCACATGGGCTTGATCCATGGTCCTCTGAAGTCAAAGAAAAGATTCCCACTGACTTTACTGAGCACTAGACCAGGCCCAACAAGCCACACTCTGCTTTCAGATCTGCATAGTCAACTTCCACTCAAATCAGAGAGCAGAATTTGAGGGCGGTAGTTGACTATATATTTGAGAACAGAGTTGCTTGCAGTATACATCGGGAAAGTTAAGCAAGCTGTATTTGTACGTGCCATTGGATCAGAAAACAAATACAGAAGTCAGTGTAGAACTGGTAATTAACCACTGCTACTATATGTTGGATGAATTGGTACATTGTACTGCTAAAAACCTGGACAAACTCCTCTCCGATTACAAACATTTTGTTGTGCACAGCAGTCCTTAGCATTTTATAAAAAAAGGCTTTGTATCTACAGTAATTTATTTTCATGAGATTCAAAAACCCCACAAGTCTCATGACTGGTATTGTCCAGTGCACCAAGCTGATTTTACATTTTACAGCAGCTTGGAACATTTGAGAAACAGACATCAAACCATGTTTGGTGTGCTTATCTTGCTATGAACTGTTATCATAAATGGCACCTTATCAAAATATTCCAGTACAACTAAAAATAGAAGTGTTTGGTTGATTTTTTTCATTAAAAAGGTCATGCATTGTTTCAAATAAATTACTCATTCAAATCTGAGAGTTTTTTCCCCTCAGAAAAGTCAGGTCTTATTTTAGGTTATGGTTTACTGTTAAATATTGCAATGTTATGGCATAAGGTAAAAAATGCAGGGTCTGGATCAAAGTCCATTGAGGTCAATGGAAAAACTATCCCAGACTTCAAGGAGCTCTGGATCAAGCATTAACTACTATTCAGAAAAACAACACAGGGTACGTCTACACTACAGGATTATTCCAATTTTACATAAACCGGTTTTGTAAAACAGATTGTATAAAATCAAGTGCACGTGGCTACACAAAGCACATGTACCGAGGCTAGCGTTGATTTCTGGAGCGTTGCACTGTGGGTAGCTATCCCGTAGCTATCCCACAGTTCCCGCAGTCGCCCCTGCCCATTGGAATTCTGGGTTGAGATCCCAAGGCATGATGATGCAAAAACAGTGTTGCGGGTGATTCTGGGTAAATGTCGTCACTCATTCCTTCCTCCGTGAAAGCAACGGCAGACAATCATTTCGCGCCCTTTTTCCCTGGATTGCCCTGGCAGACGCCATAGCATGGCAACCATGGAGCCCGTTTTGCCTTTTGTCACTGTCACTGTAATGGTGTAACTATGGATTGCCGCTGACAGAGGTGTGTCTGTGTGGCTCACACGTCAGCATTTACCTTGCCTTTACAAGGTACTAAACGTTACCAGATTCGTCGTACCGTGTGCTGGCCATGTATAATTGGCGTATGAGAATATGGTACAGCGTTCTGTACCATTGGCTCTGTGTCATGAGCTCCTGGCTGACCTTTCGCTGAGGTGACAGGGGCGAAGACAAAATGGGAATGCCCCCTAGGGTCATTCTCTCCTTGTATGTTGTCGATCAAATAAAGAGTTCAGTCACTGACTAGAATATGTGGCGTGTAAGAGAACCAGTGTTATCAGACGAACCAGAGAGCACAGCGCTCCTTGTCAGAT
>NC_133771.1:178047346-178176936 GCF_003597395.2 Chelonoidis abingdonii
ATCTGACAAGGAGCAGCTGTGCTCTCGGTTCTCTGATACATGGTTCTCTTGTACACTTGCCCCATTATTCTAGTCAGGACTGACTCTATTTTTAGATACAACATAAAGGAGAGAATGACCCTGGGGGTCATTCCCATTTTTGTCTTTCGCCCCTGTCGACCTCAGCGAAAGGTCAGCCAGGCAGCATCATGAACAGAGCAATGGTACAGAACGACTGATAACCATATCTCATCGCCAATTTACAATGGCACAGCACGACGTACGAACGATTGGTAAACCGTCTCTGTACCTTGTAAAGGCAAATGAATGCTGACGGTGTGAGCCACACAGTACACACTCTGTCAGCGGCAATCCATAGTTACACCATTACAGTGGTGCACTGTGGGATACCGCCCAGAGGCCAATACTGTCAATTTGCAGCCACACTAACCCTAATCCGATATGGTAATACCAATTTTAGCACTACTCCTCTCGTCGGGGAGAAGTACAGAAACCGGTTTAAAGAGCCCTTTATATCGATATAAAGGGCCTTATCGTGTGGATGGGTGCAGCGTTAAATCAGTTTAACGCTGCTAAAATCAGTATAAATGCGTAGTGTAGACCAGGCCACACACACCTTCACAAATCCAGTCTTCCCTCTGTATGTATTTCCTGGAACTCAGCAAAGCCACCAGGACTCTGTAAACTTGGTGGGGAGGAGGAGGCCACGTAGAGCAAAGAGGCCATACAGCATTAACAATTGTATGGATCCACTAGTTAAAACTCAGGGGGAGTGAACAAACAGCAACCACTATAGAAGCCGATGGACTGTACCAGCAACTCAAAGAGACAGCACGGACCTCCATAGCTTGGGAAGAGGAGGATTCCTTTTCCACAGAATAGCACATCAGTTCAATTCATGAAGTCCGTTCTCTCAGACTTGGCATAAAACAGAATTTGGCCCATGAGGTGCAAGGGGTACAGGGCCAATTTTCTAGAAGAGGCAAACAATGCAATGCAATTTGACGAATTGTCCAAGAAAGTGTCTTCCTCAGCTTAGTCGAATCAGAGAAGCCACCTGGACCTTTTAGGTATTAATTTTTCTTGTGAGTTTAGTGCTTGAGAAGGGTCTTTTAGAAAATGAAGCCACCCCATTTAGCCATTCAACTGGTAGAGTGCATGCAGTGACTGGGCAAGTTTCCCTATACCACAAGCACTGATACATCACACCACTTAACTAATAATGTTAGTATAGAGCAGCTAACACGTTAGGCCTCAAAACAACCATTGTAAACTGGATGCTTCCAATACCCCAAGCAAGCTCAGTCTAAATCCAGTGCTCACACAGCTAATCCAGTTCCTTCTCTCCTAATAAATGCAACTCCCAAGTCTTCATTAAGTATCACAAACCCACGTTCCCCACCGATGTATCACATCCTTGATCTAGATAGACCATGTTCAGGTCAGACTGCAGAGCTGTCAGAGAAAGCACATACTCTATCAGATATTGTTTCTTTGGCAATATGGTACAGAATCTTGAGGGCAGGTGAAATTTGAGCTAGGTGTCCACCTTACTGCTTGTATCTCTCTCATATCTTTTGCAGTTTGTGCAGATAACGTGAAAAGAACAAGGCATAAACCTTCCCCTTCAATCTTTATAAAAGTTGCATGCACATCAGAGAATCTTTTCTGGTGTAACTTCTTTATGGAAGCAAGGATCTCACATTTTCAGAATTACTGTGCCTTTCTCATTCACTACAGTTCTTCCCGGGCAGTTTGATATACATCTGACTATGCAAGGAAAGATAGATGCTTAGCGAAATCAAGCAGCACTTCTTGCTACAATAATCTATATAACAATTTAATAAAAGGAAACATTTTTCAAGAAGGTAACTTAGCCCTTGAGTCAGGCCGGTATGCGCGCTGCTGCTCAACACAAAAAGCAATGCAACAAAACAAGTGGTGCACTGTCTGCATCTCTTACGGAACTGAAAGGAAAACACGAGCCTTTCTGAAAAAACCCATAGAATTCTTTCCGCTTTCACATTTGATAGCATGGTTCTACAATGCTTTCTGTAGGCTCTCATACAGTATTATGTTCCATACACAATCTATATAGAATCCTATTGGTTTCATCCCTATTAAATTCTAGATGACTTTTCCATAAATGTCTCAAAATGGCTTCTTAAGGAAACATACCCTTATTGAGCTATATTTAATTTTTTCCCCCTAAATAAAAAATGTTTTTTAATGGCTTGCCTGATATGCAGCTCTAAGCGTGTGTCACGATGAATCAAATCCTAAGGGATACAATACTGAACTCATGTCCTCACAAGAGCAATTCCAAGGATCAGAAGTCTATTATTTTATAACAATTAATCTGGAAATACAATCATTCATAGCAGCATGTTCATTAGTACCATTTCTGTGTTATCCTAACTGAAAGACTTTGTCATTGTCAACTAAGTGCATAAAGAACTCACGAATACAAGACTGGTGTGGAAGAGGATTGTATTATTGCAGGGCAGAAGAAGTTTGTCCATATATTTCAGGAATCTGTCTGTACTCATCAGTACAATACTACTATCTGATGAGGAAGACTCATTGCAATCTGGAAGAACTAAGGATATCAAGTCAGATTTGTGGACACAGCAGTTAATCTGAACCCACCAATAAAATAAAGCCATCTAAAATAGAAGGGGCAATGCATGCTGAAAGAATTAAGGATATTGGTCTACGTCTGTCAATTACCTTGATCACATATATACAGTAACATTGTTTTAAATGGAAGTAGTATTTCCAGTGTTGTAGTTAGTTATTTGAAATGTGTATATACAACTGATCCATTACCTTTCCCCTTCCTTTTGCAAGTAATCTGATTATGCAAGTGATCCACATTTTTATGATTAGCAAAACAAGCAGTTAGTAATGAAGAAGCAGTTTGAGATATACAGATCAATATTACAAATAACTAAATGAATACCTTTCTGAGACCTGAAAAAGATCTCTGGTCAGCCCAAAAGCTTGTCTCTTTCAGTAATAGAAGTTGGTCCAGTAAAAAATATTACCTCTCACACCTTGTCTCTAATTATACAGCAGTCATTGTTCTTTGCAACATTCATTTACTCAAGCCCAGGAAACACACACTTATGTATAATATAATTAAAAAAGCCAAAGTTTAACCCAAAAAAGGCTAAACAAGGCAACTATGGCCAACTCCCTGCCCAAAAACTAAAACAAAGATCAGCAACTGATAAGATGCAAATAGGAAAGGAAAGACTGCAAAACAAGTACAGTATCTAAAGAGAGGAAATTTTAATAAAAACAACGGACAAAAAACAACAACAACAACAAGAACAAAAATCTAGGAAGGAAAAGTTCAACCAAATATGGGAATGTTCACAAGACAAAAAGTAAAGAAAAAAATCAAAAAAAGCAGAACTTTGTGCAAAGGAAGTGTCTGTAATAGGATTTTATATGTCCATTGAGAACAAATCTGGTGCCTATGTCTTTTATACTGTGAGGGATAAACAATGGACTAAAACAGAGTTTAAACAGCTTTACCAACATAAATATAACCAGGAGATACAAGTTGTATAAAATTTGATCCGAAAGCTAATACTGTTGCCCTGACTTTCACAAGCACAAAGTATTGTATGAGTTCAATAATATATATTTGACTGATTATCTATTGCAGTATTTTTTTTTTTTTAGGAAAGCTTATTGAATTTCACCACATTTGGAATGTTTCTCGGTGAAAGGCATTTGTGTTACATAAGGTATATGCTATAAAGTGCTGCAACCTCCTCTCCCATGTTTATAAAGAATGAGTTCTTTTGTTTCCTCTTATACATAATGTCCTGAAAGGATTAAATATTGTAACTGTTTCAAATATGAACATTTAATGTATGTATCAATGCTATTTCTGGACCTCAAGATTGCTCCAAAATGTATGATTAATTCATCTAATACAGAGATCTGAATGAAAATCCGTTTTTGGGGGCAACTTGTGAATTTGTGTGTAAAATGTTGTATTGCTCTATTTTAGCTACACATACAATGACTTATAATGTACCATCATTATGCAGATTCATAGTACTACACTAAGAAGAAATAATCAATTGCACAAATCCAAAATGACTGCTTAGAAAGGAGTTTTGCGAAAACAGATCTAGTAGTTATAGTGGATCAAACTAAATATGAGTCAGCAGTGTAACACTGTTGGGGAAAAAAAGCAAAAAAGCACACATCATTCTGGAGTGTATTAGCAGAATTGTTCTAAGCAAGACAGGAAGTACTTCTTGCATTCTACTCAGCACTGATAATGCCTCAGCTGGAGTATTGTGCCCAGATCTCTGCACCACTCTCTGGGAAAGATGTAGATAAACTGGAGAAAGTCCAGAGGAGAAGAAGCAAAAATGATTAAAAGGTCTAGAAAACATGACCTATAAGGAAAAATTGAAAAAAATTGGGTGTGTTTAGTCTAGAGAAGACTGAGGGGGGACATGATGATAACCTTCAAATGTGTAAAGATTGTTATAAAGAGAAGAGTAATAAATTGTTCTCCTTAACCACTGAGGACAGCATAAGTAGTAATGGGCTTAAATTACATCAAGGGAGACGTAAGTTACACATTAGGAAAAACTTCCTAAATTTAAGGGTTGTGAAGCATTGGAACAAGTAGCTCCCATTGGCCTGGAGCAGTGAACTGTGGCCAGTGGGAGCCGCGATCGGCTGAACCTGTGGACGAGGCAGGTAAACAAACCGGCCCAGCCCGCCAGGGGCTCTCTCTACCAAGCGGCATCCCAAGTTTGGGAAACACTGGTCTAGATAATACTTAATCCTGCATTAGTGCCAGGTACTAGACTAGATGACCTATCCAGGTCCCTTCCAGTCCTATATTTTTTCATCTATTTTTAATGAGAACTCCCCATTGATTCCAATAGCATGTTCCACTGAAAGAGCTATGGCACAATATAGCCCAACATGAAGAGGTTCTGCAATGTAAGTTTAACCTGCTAAAATCAGTTGTGACTGAGTCTGATCCAAAAACCCCACTGATTTCAATGTGCAATTGAAAATACTCCCATTTTGGGCCTACGTTTGCCAAAAAGGGATAGTTGTCATTGATTAGGACATGCAGGTCAGTCCCACTTTCAAAGGCTACTGATGCCTAGCTCCTATCATCTTGCTTCTTTCATAGATCATCATCTTCTGATCCTTGATAGTGTCCTCATTCTCCTAGTCCAAACCAGAGATCCCTTTTTCCATTCCAACATGGAAGATGGTATTTGGACAAAATATAACAGAAGGGACAAAGATTTGTGTAAGAGAAACTTGTAGGAGTTCAGATTCTCCCTCTCATATAGTAAATGAAAAAAAATTAAACCAAGTTCTAAAAATTTGAGTTATGATTGGGCAGATGAAAAATATTTTAAAAAGGTAGCAGTTAATTGTTGCCCTCTCCCTGATCTATGAATTTGGAAGTCACTGTTTTCTCCCATGTTGTAGACATACCATAATACACACAAAAGCTGTGTGAGAATTTAGAGTTCATAGGCTATTAGGTACCTTGCCTTATTGGCTTGTTCTTAGACAATTATATCGAGTGAGAACACGACCTTGAGAAGTTCTATTAAATGTGACCGGAACTCTGCACTCTGTGTAGCTAAATAAACTGATCCATATCATATTATGAAACACTATTAATACCAAGGCTTACTCAACACCTGCTCAGATTTTTGAACATGACTTGTCCATGTCAATACCGACTGCCATGTCATGATAAAACATTTAACATAACTGCTTCAGGTGGTGTTCAAACTCCGTATCATTTATTTTAATGAACGTAAGCCTATTCTATACCCAGAGTTACCAGTATCCTCAGGAGTTTTGAGTAAAGATTACAATAGTACTACACAGCCCATAACATAGCTGTTGTAAATTTAGAACATCATTAAAACTTATCAAGCTCAAAAGTTTCTTCTTGGATGAAAGCACTTGAATGAAAATTTTAGCAAAGAGTTGCTCTAGTTCCCCTCACAGCTTTAAAGGGACGCATAACTAGAATTATTTGGGGAAAAATGCGATTTCTGTTGTCATGTTTTCACAGGTTTAAAAGAAAAAGCAAAACATGTTGCAGCTTTGCCTTGAAAATTTTTTTCTTTAACGCAGGAAAGAAAGGTGATATTTATAGATTAATTGTTTTCACAGATGAATGTGATGAACAAATTATTGCCAGGAACAAACATCTAAAAAGTTGAGATTTCTTCTGAAGTCACATTTCTTCCATTCCTCTCCAACCATTTTTACTTTTTTTCCTCCTTGCAACTGAGGAGGAAAAAATTGTGCCTTCATTAAAATTCTTGAATTTTCATTAAAGTTCCTTTTTACATTTTCATGGCAAAAAAAGTAAGTATGATCAGAGTTATGCATAACTCTGAATTATCATTGACTGGTGTATGCTACAGCTCTTCCAGTGCCACTCACAGACTCCACTGAGTTTTGGAACAGGACTATAATGAGAAAAAAAGTGCAAATTATTCATGAATTTATTCTCTAAGTAATCTGAACTCAGTTTGTGTAGACTCCATGACAGACAACAAAGCGTTGCATATATAAAATGTTCACAAAACATGTGACCAACCTCAAGCCATGAGTTGTCAGGCCCAGGAAGTGTTCTGGGAGTCATAACATTCCAACACCACTCACTAGCTCAAAGTGGGCAGCTGGGACCAGTATTTAAGAGACAGAACTGGGGCACAAACGCCACCCTGTGATCTGATTGGGAGAGCTCTACAGCTCCTGACTGGACTGCAGCCCCAATTTTTGCCAGGGAAGGAAACAGGAAGTTATCCATACAGGTGGGTTCAACCCTACCATGGACCATTTGCATGGTTTTTACATGTTCCTTCCTTCTGATCCTGACCTCCTGGTATCCTGATTTGACCTGACTGTTGGTAACTGTGTTCTGGTTCCCAGTCTCACAACCTCCTGGTATCCTGGCTCAGCCCGATGCCTAGTCACTGACTCTTGATACTTGTCTACTGGTTTGTCTCTCAGTTCTGACCTCCTGGTGTTCTTGGTAATTGATTCCTGGGCCCCAGACCCTCAACCCAGGCCAGGCTTCCCCTGCCCCAGCCCCGGCATGAATAAAGGCTTAATGTGGAAAAGTCAATGTGAATAGTTTGTCAGCCACCCATAATCTGAATGTTAGTCCAAACTATTCAACAAATGTTTAGCTACACTAAACATTTAGTGTACTGGCTAGCAAGTGATTTGTGAACCTCAAAAAAGGGCAATATTCAATAAGTTTTTTGTTCAACAAACACTATACTATTCCACCAGCTTGGCTGTATTTATGGAGATGAGGTAAGATTCTATTGGCCTGTGGGAATGGAATAGCATTCAGTTTCCATTATAAGCCAGATTTTTGTCCCTCACCCTAAAATGCACAAGCATCCCCAGAGTTGGTACATGCAGTCTGTGGTGGAGTCAGAATTGTTCCACAACATTAGAAGTCAGACAAAGTTTATTATTAACACCTATGCTGTTAGTGTCTAAATGTCCAAAAAGTTTTGTAAATTTTACGATACCTTGGGGTTCATCTTATCATAATAGGTAAGCTCTATTTCTATGCTTTCTAACATTTAGGTAGTAATGTGAGAACAGGCTCATTGGTTCTAATGAGCTTTAGGTAGAATGCTAAATGATTGAGAAAACCTGTGTTTTCTTTTTGAAAGAGTAGCTAGCCATTTTTCTTGTGGAGAACACATATAACAAACCAATTGTCACAAGAGAAGTTTTTCCCATTGAAACGGAAAACCAGACAAGCTGTAAACAAACACTCTTCTTAAATAGTGTTTTAAAGTGTTCTCCATCATTAGTTAATTCTACACTCCTCTCCTCCCCCCCCCCCAAAAAAATCCTAACTTGAAACTGGACAAAAGTGAGAAAATTTAAATTAAGTTTATTGGGGTCATCCAAATTCTAATGTTTTACACAGACCAAATTTCTGAACTTCATAATCAAATTTAAAACTTGCTAAACGTAAAAACGGGAATGCCAGATGGGTGCATCAAGCTTTGATGACCTTTTTGAGCTTTCTTGGAAGCTCAGATAATCAATAGAAATATTACTTTAACTTTGAATTTTCTGGCCTTTTATTGTTTGTTTTTTTAATACCAACAATGCTCCTGTAATCCCATTTATTCTCCCAGACCAGTCATTCTGCCAAACAATTTAGGCAATACAGTCTGCAAGAAAGATAAAAATCCACAGTTCAACATATAAATAAGCCTAACTGGAGGAGAAAGCTTTGCAATATGAAATCAGAAATTCAAACAGGTAAGAATAATGTTCCTCCAAGCAAATGGTTCCCACTGAAATCAGCCTTGAATAGACTGTGCATCCAGTGTCTTTGTTGCTCCTTTCTCTTTATCAAGATGTCTGACAATGGGAGGTTATAGTAGATGGAATACATAAAAAATTCTCCCGAGGCGATTTCTCTAGAGCAAAGCTAAAATACACATATTTTTGATGGCAGTGATTATGCAGAAAAATTGCTTGTCATCAATAAATGGTTCAGTAGCATTTTTAAGATCAGGAAATCCTCTCTCTACAATGGATACTTTGTAATGCCAACAGACAGATCCAAAATTACATTATGACTCATTCCTAAGGCATTTAAACATTTTCTTAAATGTCTGGAGTTTGAATCATTCAAGGCTCTGACAAGAAAAAAAAAATAGTACTTTCATTCCTTTCAGACAAATCTTTATAGGAAGAGCTGTGTTTTTACCCAGTGAAAATGGAACAGGGTGTTGAGTTCAAAGGTCAGTACTAGGCAGAAAACTGCGTTGATATTGTGGGGGTACTAATCAAACTAATTACCAGTTTGTCTCTACAGATTTTCTGCTTCTAATATAAAGTCTTTTAAAGAACAAAAGTATTTGACTGTTGTAAGGTATGTGTAAATCATAACAACTTTGTACAGCTTGTGGAGGGTTGAAATTCATGTGTTTGAACAAGTTTGTTTCCGGATTCACAGCTTAAGTCATACCCCCTTGACAAAGTTTTAATAGAGTTTTATTAATTTCCTTCATTACTGCTGTTCAGTCAAGGCTGATGGATGTCAAACTCTCAGGCTACAGCAAGGATAACAACCGTCTTTGTAGTTAATACAAGATCCCATTGACTTTGAAAGTTATTTTACTCTCCATTATTATGCTATGTTCTGGACAGCAGCAATGGGAACGTCAATGATTTAATATTTAATGTCCAGATACCTAAAGAGTCAGTGTACGTTTTAAAAATGTTACTGAATAAATGTACATCACTGTACATTTCTTTTATACCCTGAAAAATCTGCCAGCTTTACTCTGATTTGCTTCCTATGTACATACAATAAAGAATGAGGCAGAAGTATCTGTCTTTTCTGATTGTTCTAACTAGAACTGGTTAAACAGTAGAAAAATATGTCCATGCATATTTGGGGGAAAATGACTATTTTTCTGCCCATTTTGTGTTCCTTCCAGTGTGGGTTTTACTCATGATTTTAAAAGATTAATTTTATGTATGATCTTATGTGTGTAATTTAAAATTCATTTTAGGAGCATCCCCTGGAAAGTTACTTAGAATTTAGCTGATTCTATAAGGAAACAGAAACAATGCCTTATGATTTGGAGACCGAGCACAACTAAGCAATATAGCTCAAGTTTCGAATAGCAAGTTATAGAGGGCTTTTTTAAAAAACTGAAAATTTTGAACAACAATGGAACTTGAGATAATTGTGATCTCTTTAAAATGCCACAAACAGAAGAGGTAAAGTGAATTGAAGTGTTTGTTATGAATTATTTGCCAACCTATCACTCAAACCAAATTACACTGAAGTACAATACTTATGATTAAGGCCTCAGTCCTGCAAACACTTGCATGAATGTTTAATTTTACTACTATGAACATTCCCATTGAAATTAAAGGGGCTACTTACTGTAGTAAATTAAAGCACAATTTTTTTTTTTTGCAGGATTGTGGCCTTATACAAACAAATACAATTGCTTAGAAATATGTTAACACACAAGCATTTGAAAATATAACTAAGTCAACTCACCAGCTGGTGCCTCTGCTCCCAGCAGAGCATGGCATTCCAGACTGTGGCGTGGGAAACTGAGGCAGACAGCTGTTTGGTGCTGTGACAGTGGGTCTCTTCTCATGACTTTCGCCCTCCATCCTGGTTGTTCATAATCTCACCCATTCAAGGGTAATAAAGGGTCATACAGGCCTAAAGTCCCATGACCCTGTACTGAGTTGTCAGCCCCAATCCCACCCTGATCTCCAGCAGTCCTTGCCCTGTCTTCCTCAGGGAGACTTTCCTATTCCCCTTTCCTGAGGATGGGAGGGGAACCCAGGCCTGCCCACCCACTGCTCTGGTTTCCAGGTCAGAATCCCTGCATGAAATGGTCAGAATCATTTTCTCCTGAGCTCCTTCTGCTTCCTGATCCTTCCATAGCCCTCCTGTGGGTTATTTCACAGACAGTGTGGTGTTAAGATGTTGCTTGTGATTATTAGAACTGGGAGCACTGGCTGTTGGGAATCTGAAAAGACAGGAAACAGCAAGGAGGGGGAAGGAGTTGAGGAGGCAGAGTGAGATTAGATAGGGTGCAGCTGCAGCTTGGTAAAGAGGTTTCCACTTTATTTTTAAAGTCCTGTTGAAGTTTGTTAGTACCTGGCCTGGTTGATACAACACACAGGTCCTATGATCCATTTCTTCTGGAGGTCCAGCTTCTTAGGCAGCATCTCACGAGGCTGCTGCTGAAGGGACTCTCTTCAGTGATTCCTCTGCCTTTTTGGCAGCTTCCTAGAACTTCCTGCTCCCCTTTCCCTGCAGGGCCAGTCAGAGTATAAACTCCCTTGTTCAGCTCTCCTCTCTGTCCTTGCTCTCCAGGAGAGGCCCAATCTGGACCTCCTTTTTGGAAATTTCTAAAGTGTTTTAATTACCTGGTCTCAGGTGAGTCAGCTTGTCTGGAACAATGAGCCATTAACTCTTTCCATGAATTTATCAGAACGATTCACCAGTTGCTGAAAATGCCTACCTTACAGCAGCACAGCTGTACTGCTGAAGCTGCACCACTGTAAGGTCTCCCATGTAGCTTCTCTGTGCCAGCAGGAGAGAGCTCTCCCGCTGGTATAATTAAACCACCCCCAATGAGTGGTGGTAGCTCTGTCGACATAGCACTGTCCACACCAGTGCTTTTATGGGTGGGGGCGTTTTTTCACATCTCTGATCGAAAAAGTTTTACCAACAAAAGTGCTAGTGAGACAAAGCCTTACACTCCATGGAAACCTATTGACTTCAGCAGAATCAGACCAGATGTAGATGAAGAGATTTTGACCCAATGCTTCCTAAATATGAATTTTATTGCCAACAGTAGGAATTAGCTAGACAGGAAGCAGATTGACAATGGAATATTTATCACCAGCTTGTAAAATCATTATCCAGCAGTATTTGTAACCTTGTAGCAAGTGATATGAACTCCTCAGTTCTCACGACTTAATTTAATGCCAGAGAAAACATGCTAATGGTACATAGTACTTGCACACAGTGTTCTAAAATTTCATCTTCAGTAGATCTGCAACCCATATTTTTGCAGATACATCATCATATTAATATGATAATGGGTTAAATCCTGGGCCCAGTGAAGCAAATAATGAAATGTCCTATGACTTTATTGGAGCCATGATTTTACCTAGTGCCTGGACCATGGAGAAGACACACATGTAAGGTGAGGTTGTGGCCTTGGGGGGAATAGAGTGTAGGTGAGAGGGGGCAGTGGGGTGAGAAAGGGAGTGGGGGGAATTTGGGATGTGCATAGCTGCGGCAGCCAAAAAGGCGACTTTCCCCAGCTCCAGGGCTGAAGCTGCTCGGGAGAGACCCCCCATCCTTCCCAGCTCAGCTCGGGGGCTGCCTCAGCGGGGGAGAGAGGGAACATCTATCGCATTAGAAAGGCAGAACTACTGATATGAAAATCTGAGTTGTGTGCATTTATTTGTAGAACGAAAAAGTTAATTATTAAGGGTTGTTTTTTTTTTAAATATAGCACTTTGGATAATTACTAATTACAATAGTTAGTTAATGGCACAAACAACATTTGGAAAGATCATTAAGTGGTCCGCCGAGACCATCAGCAATTTTCAAGTGGTCCTCAAAGAAAAGAGAGTTTGAGAACCACTGCCTTGTAAGGTCAAAGGACACACAGCAGCACTATGTAGTTCCCACCGTTTTTTAGTAATTTAGCCGCTCAGACCTGGGCTGCACCAGCTAGTACCACTGCCTCAGTGGTGGATTTAGAGTTAGTGGGGCCCTGTGCACAGCTTCATTTTCGGGGGGCCCCATCGCAACCCAGCCAAGAAGATGAACATTCTCTCTTATCTCTCCCCCACCCCGTTTTTCATTCTTTTTTAATTCTTCCTTCTCCTATATTACAAGTAATGGGAAGTAAATGAAAATAAAGTGAGATACCTTGATTGGGGTGCAAAAGGGGGGCAGGGGAAGAGCACTTACCTCAGGTGGCGCAGCTCCCAAAGCGACCAGCACACTCCCTCTCCAGCAGCAGCTCCTATACCAGGTGTGGGGAGTCAGGGGGTCTCCGTGCACTGCTGTCTGCAGGCACCACCCCCTGCAGCTCCCATTGGCTGCAGTTCCCAGCAAATAGGAGTTGCGGAGTCAGCGCTCGGAACCGGGACAGCGCGTGGAGACAACCCCCCAGGGGCTGCAGGGGCATGCTGACCACTTCCAGCAGCAAAGCGGTGCAGAGGGAGGGAGACAGAGTGGGCAGGGAGCTGCCTTGGTCCTGCTGCTGGCACGTCTCTGCATGCCCCTTGGGGAGAGAGGGACAGCGGGTCTCTATGCAGTGCCCGGGGCAAGGGCACTGCATGAAGCCGCCTTCCCCCCAACCAGGGGCGTGCAGAGACGTGCCAGCAGCCAGCTGCTTCAGAGCATAGCATGAGGCAGGCTGCCTGCCTAAGCCCTGCTGCGCCTCCTGCCAGGACCCGGGTGCAGGTTGTCAGATATTTGTCCTGAATTTTGGGCTCCCCCTGTTTGTGGCCCTGTGCCACCGCATGGTTTGTTTCATGGTAAATCTGCTTCTGTACTGCCTCTAACCTACAAAGAAGCTTGGTCTGCTACAGCCTCAAGATAGACTCCCCTGTGGGTTAGAGCCTGCAAATGTAACAGGAGGGAAGTAGCAGTTGTCTATAAAGCCCTAGAAGAGAGGCTCATCATTAGAGCAGAAGTAGGATCCTGAAGGACCCATCACAAAAGGCTGAAATATCAGTACTAGTATGCTAGTAAAAATGGATTGGGATCAGCCTGCTTATTTTAGCTAGTAAGAAGATCACCAGCTTCTGGTTCCTCCCAACCCACTCATTACCCACAAAAATGAAAGCTGAGTGTTTATCTAAGGGAATAGTCAATGATAACATTCCTTCCCTGCACTCCTTTCTTCCATCTCAGCCAAACTCTCCCCTTAAACAGCAGTCAGAATTCAGTCATTTCAGAACAAATCACCACACAGTCAATTTCAGGTGCTCTCATTACCAATTGCTCCCTAATTCAGCCTAAACAGAATATTGTAAGCCATGCCTACCTAGACCTTCCTGGCTGCAAATACACACTCGCTAGTTCATTACAAACTACACAGGGTTTATTTCTCAACAAATAAATAAATAATGTACACACAAGCCAGAGGGGGCTGGAGATGGAGTTGTAAATTGAGGCCCCAAATTACTTATCAGAGAGATACCCACTGCTGACAGGTGATTGGTATACGCCAGGGCAGAAACAGCATGGTCACTATATTACAGTTCCCTTTTGTAACAAAGAGAAGAGGCAGGAACACGGATTAAAAAAGAGGAAGACGTGAAACAATACCTTGGTGTTCATTTGGTCTCTAAAACATTAGCAAGATGATTCCTTAGCCTCTAGGTTTATGAAAGAATTTGTTTTTCTACCTCATCTCTGCTGCACTAGATGTTTAACCTGGGGGATTTTTTTTTTTTACCCTCATTTGGAGGGGACTGAAGTGCATTGCCTGTAGTCAAACAGACTACAGTAAGCTGTAGCAATGCCACTGGCAGCATTAAACACCTGGACAGTATGTATGTGAGGTAGAAAAACAGACGGAACCACTCTTGACTTCCCAATTCCTACTGAATTAAACACTAACTGATCAATCTGTCATTGTGCACATGTGTTTGCTGTGGCCAGTTTCAATAGGCTCATCTTATCACTGGCACAAAATGTCAGCTTATGATGTAGCTGCCCCTATAATAGTACTTAACTCTCATCCATAGATAAAGTGCTTTACAAAGAAGGGTAAATATCATTATCCCTATTTTACAGATGGCTCAGAGTCCACAACTCTAGACACTGATGCAAACTGCCTTCATCAGACATCACTAATGCTTCCTCAGCATTAATATTGGCAGCAACATGGACAGAATGAGTCCAGACATGTCCTGAGGCCACATGTGGAAAGAAAGATCAGCACTTCATTGTAGTAACAAAACTTTCTGTTATCTTAGTCTTCATACTCTAGAATCCATAATGACTTTGAAAGAGATCTAGCTGCATTACCTGCACATTCTCTCACTTAAAAATAAAATAAAATAAAAGCTTTCGTTCCTTTTTTCCACTGGAAAAGCATAAGTATAAGTATGGAAAAAGCAGGAAGGAGTTACAAAAAATAAAATAAAATAAAAACAAACACATAGGAAGAGATACAGTAATAGAAATCCAATCCCTAAAACACAGAAAATTGATTTTTTTTTTGTTTCCTAATTCACAACCCCGCCCCCGCCCCAAAAAGGACATTGAGTCAAACCTGCAAGTTTCATTTTGTTTCCACATTTCGGGATAAAGATATATTTAGGCATGTCTTTTCAAAATGAACATTTGGTTTAAAATTCCCATGAACAACAACATTTTTCATTCAAAAATACTTTAAAGGAGATTCTTTTACCTGCTGGAAAAAATTGGGTTTTCTGACCACTCTATTTCCAAACTTTTGATGGGTTTGTGGCAAGTATATACCGGTAGTTTTCTCATATTTTCTTGACTGTCAATTTTATTCGTATCCCATTTGGTCTTTAAGAGGTAACTAATCCTTCTTATTGATTTATACTTAATATTATAGAGTCAGGGTTTTTTTATTATAACAGACAGTTTGTAAGTTCTCTTCTTCTATATGAAAGATGTGCATGCACATTATATATAAAATGTGCATGCACGCACGCACACACACAGTTTTAAATCTATTTTGACTAGAATTCTATGGACATTTAACGCAAATAAAAGCCATAATCAATATAAAAACTAATTATATAAATTAAAAACATTAAAAGATGCCCTATACAGGCCAAAGGATTGGTGACTGACTAGTCGACAAGACCCCACATATGAGCATTAAGGAAACATGAAACCCTTTATATGGGTTAAGTTTGGATTTACTTATTAAGACCCCTGCAGTGTGATTTATGGGAGAGCACCTCTGCCAGAGCATTGAAGACAGACCACTTGGATGAGATTGCAAGACTGAGGCACAAATTTCTAAGTGTACCAGTTCTGATTATATAGTAGCCCTACTGTTGGAAAGCTGAAGCAGAATTGCAAAGTAGAGAGTAAAACAAGCAGAGAGAGTCTAGGGTTTGCTTTTTATTGTTGTTTGGGGTTTTCTGGGGACAGTGGAGGGAAAATGCACAGAGTCTACAGAATAAGTTTACAGGGAAACTTTCAAAAGGCACAAACAGTAGTTAGGATCATTAAAAGAAGGTGCCAAAAAAAATAGATGTTTATCTGCATCTTTAGGCATCTATACACCATTAACTATCTGGTCACACTGCTAGTGAAAAAAAAATTGGTAGAAATGGAATGTCAACTCATTTGAGTCTTTGGAAAACCTCCCCCTAGATTTATAATTGTATGAGGTAGGAGCATGTTCCCATTAAAATTATTTTCCTCTAGAAAATGCTTCTAGCAAAAGAACTGAATCAAAATTTAAGGCACAATTTTTCCTTCAGCAGCCAGAGTTCAAACAAACAAACAGCTGGACAGTTTTGCAGCAGAGAACAGAAGACAGCAGCTTCCAACCATCAATACATCAGCATGTTAAATGGCTTCCTTTTATAGTACAATGTCACCAAACTGAATGTTATCATTTGGGCTTCTTTGTAGCTGTATAGTCCCTGCGGCTCTGAATCAGCCAACTCTCACTACTACACCACCTACAATGATAGCATCTCCATGTTTCTCAAACATCCTTCATATGGAAAGACAATCATTCATTTTAAACCCCAAGCTACTTGCATTCCACACAAATTTGATGTCCTCTCACTTTTATTGCCAAGAATTATTTACACAAGAGAAAGAAATCTTGAAATTGAGATAGAAAGAGGTATTAGCAAAAATAAATCCCACAGCATTTTAAGTTTCATGCATAAATAATTTTTGGTCATCATCATTTTGGGTCTGTCACACATCATGTCTCACATTTGGGACCTCAGCATTTCTTTTATCCTTCTATGAAATAGTCACTGCTTTAGATTTCTAACATTAAGCAGCCTTTATTTAGATAACACAGTATCCCTAAGGGTGAGAAAGCAGGCTGACTATTTCTCTGTAAAGAGCTGGGTAACCCTCACATTGGGTTAACTACAATGGCACATTCCTTTTGATAATATCAGTGAGCACAAAAACAGATCAAAATAGAATATGCCACAGAAAAAATATAGGAAAGGGTGATTCAGTCCTTGCTGTGGACAGAAACAATCCTTGCAATATTACACTAAATTTGGCAGCCCATCCCCCACAAGAAACAGGATAATAATACACATCACCCAGCAAATGCTACTAAGTTTGCAGACAACATAGAGATAGTGGGAGACAAATACCCTGAGTGAATCCCTCGGGAGCTGATTTTGTGCTCATTCACCCCGATTCACACTGTTTTAGCTCCACTGAAGACACCTGTGTAAATCCTGTGGAAGTGAGAGAGAATCAGGCTCCTAGAGGTAACTCTGAGTTCTCATTACTGAGGCCAGGCACAAGGAGTGACAGTGATGTAAAATGGATGCCATACAGAAGAACTAAAGCAAGATTTGTGTTAGCTGATCCCCTCAATACTTGTTCTGTCCAGGCTGGACTCAAAGCTATACAATGTTAAATAATGACAAGTTAATAGGTTTTATTATGGGACTGGCAATATATTAAAACTGACTTCCTGTAGGGACATGGCATAGCATTTCTCACTCAGGCGAGTGTTCTGCCTAAACAATAGATTTCTGCCAGGTTGTTCACCCGATTATCACTATTACCATGAACATTGTGGACTGACTGTTAAAGTGTAATGATTGTGCTGCAGGGTTTAGAATAGTGGCTCAGTTCAGGAAGTCCTTAGTTCCTGACTCCAGTCTTCAGCTCTCACATGCTGACATGCAGCTTCTGATGGTTTCATTTGGAAGTGTCCACTCATGGCAGAGGGAAGCTCTGAAGCAGAAGTGAGAACAACAGAATCTTTGGTTAGTCAAAAAGCTTTCTAAAGATTATTTTACAGGCTTGTGCTCCCTCTCAAAGTCCCAAGGATGCCTCCATTATTATGATTTTAAAGCCACTGACTGAATATCATTGCAACCAGCAGCCTAGTTAAATTTAGTGGGGATGAGTTTATGTAGCTCTATTGGGTACAGTAAAAATCCACATAATAAGTCACAGTCCCTCCCCTGCAGAGCTTTCAGTACAGTATTAGTCCCATTTTACAGATTGAGGAATTATGGATCCCTGGGAAATTATGGATCCTGGGTCCATTACCTGTAAAGGTTTTGCATTTTTGTTCAGAACTGGCCTCTGTTATTTCAAGGTTTACTAACCAGTTAGTGTGGAGTATTTACAGGGCACTGACTGCAGTAGAATCTTAACACCCCGCATAAAGGTTATTCAGGATGTCCATTCTGATATTCAGCTACTCAAACTTGATTTTTTAAAATTCCTTCTTCTTAGTTTTGTTCCACCTGTATTCGAAGCTTGTTAACCTTCTATCATTTTAGCTGTCAAAGATTCAGTGTTTTCTTTTGAAAAAAACCAAAAACCTGACAAGCACTACTACACCATAGCTCAAGTCATTTGTTTCCAGGGATTCAGCAAGGGCAATAGCTAGACAGTTGCCTGATTGGTCATCTCGCAATACAACTTGAACTTCCTCTCAACTCTAACCTGGTTTTCATATTGCTTACATAGTGCTAGACTACATTATGTGTCATTTGCAACTAACAACGTAATGGCACCAGAACATGGCAATGCAGCCTCCTTGTTACTTCTGGACACTAATAACTGAACACAAATATTTTGTAGTTTTCACCATAATTACTCAGATCTGGACAAGTGCAATAACTGATAGCACATTCTGAATAGTTCTTTGAAGCCTGAGATCTGTGTCATGCTATTCAGTCTCCATAGTTTACTTCTTTCCTTCCTCTGCTGAGAAAGTATCATTAAGAGCAGAGCTAGCGATTATTGAAAAGTTTCTCTGTGAAAGCATTAATTTAAAAAAAAAAAAACCAACAAATTTGCTTTCAGCATGTCCACAATAATCACTTTTATTAATAATTAAATTGATTCCAGTAGTACCTAAGGGCCCTAGTCATAGCTCAGAGCCAGTATGCTAGATGTTTATTTGTACAGTGCCTAAAAGAGATTGTAAGTTGTTCATGGCAGATCGTTATGTGCATCCTGGAAAGACTCTAGGAAGTGAGTTTACAGACAAACAAACAACAGATACTCACCAAAAAAGCAAGTTTCAAGTGGTTATTGTAGAATGCTAACTTCAAATTTATAATCATGCATATTTGCACTGGAAGCCTGATTCCAAGTGATCAGATGGCCCATAACAAGGAATGTATTGATGACCCTTGGGTCTACCTAAAAACATCCTGAATTTCAAACTTTCCCATGGCAGATATATGCCAAGAATGGCTTCTTTTAGGGAAAAGCCTCCCTCCTGCTCCCACTTCAGCCCTCCCCATGGTCAATTTTCTTCCATCCAGCCACAGAGAAAAACGCTCTCCCAGCAGGTAGAGAAATTAGTATTTCTAGCTTGGTCGACAGTTGGGGCAGCTTAGCCACATTGGCCCCAATGAGCAGTCAGCCACTCTCCTCTCCTGCTGGAGAAACAAAGAGGCTTAGCAGCAGCCTTCCCAACATCTGGCTGCCTGCCCCTGTTTTTGGCTTAAAACCTGGGTGGGCATTTGAACAGTGTTCAGCAATTAAATCAACATGGCAATAGAGTGGTCAAGCATATCTGTTATCATTTAGTGTAATTTTGCCAAAATATGTTCTTATTTAAACCAAGGCTCATTTGAAGCTCCTATTCATTCTTCTGTGATGTCTGACTGAGGTTACTGAAACTCCTTTCTTGCGAGCCTGAAAGTTTCACTGTTTCACCTCTGCTGTTCTTGTACATATTGCTTGTGACAGACACTGAATGCTATTTTGGTTCATGACAGGCATAACGAACTTTTCCAGCTTCTAATGCTAGACTTTTGATTTTAAGTTTTGGGGGGAGGGGGTTAAAATATTTAACCCACTATTTAAAGTTCATTTCAAAGTGGACTAGCCTTTGCCTCTCAAGGACTCTTTTTCAGTGCATTAATGAGCTACCTGCGATAACTTAGATAAGGGAGTCCTGCTTCAGGAAAGATAGTACCTTAGCTCCCAAGCAATAGAAAAAAAAAAATGAATGTTAGTATTTCCTGCATATTGTGTTTATTCAGCAAGTACAAGTGTGAACAAAAGCAGTTCCCCCATCTTCATCCACCTTCCAGTCCCTCCTTAGAACATGCCTCTTCAATAACCCAGCCCCAGGCCTTCCCACTCTGGAACTGCTATCCTTGGCCTTACAGCTTTCTCACTACCATGGCTTATTTGGAGCATCAGTCAGAGTTCTTTCACTCTTACTCCTGGAGGGTGGGGAAACAGTTTGCTTGTGCCTTCAAAGGTGAAATTTAAGAGCTGTGATGAAATAAGGGGGAAAAAACCCAGCTAAATCTCAGTAGATTTGGGGTGGGTTTTTGGGGGGGAGGAGAAGGTTTTTTTTGTTTTTACGAGAAGGAAGAAGTGTATTTTGACAATCCCCCTTATTCATTTCTCCTTTCTTTCAGATACTGTTTTGTGCTTTTTGAGGCTTCCTTCTACTTTTTTTTCTTCCTTTCTTTAGAGGAAATTGCAATGTGGCTATTCAGTGCATGCCTGTCAAATTTTGTCCCCTAGATCAGACATGTCACATGACATTACCATGGTCAAGATATAATTAGGCTCAAAAGTTGGTTAAAAAAATTGATAAATTTGAGTTTAAATATCACACTTTCAGGGAACGGTTCTCCCAGAACTCAGGGGAACAGCATTCCCAGTTAGCATAACTAGCTGTTACCATCATTGGAAAAAATGCCCCATCAGTAATATTGTTTAAATTAGGCCTAGCCTTTAAAAAGGGTATAGTGAAGAAGTGAGCATGAGTTTCTAATAAGCTGATCATCTCTTCTAATAGACCTGGTGGAATTATGTGTTGCTATTAATATTGCTAATAGGAAAGCCCTACAGAATTTAATAGGAATGAAAAAGCTTCTACCGGTTGTTGGGTTTTAATTAGACTGTTACTTCCCTGTCTTAGATCCCTAAAGGATAGTTCAAAAAACTTATTGGAAGGATATCAAATTCTATAGAGCCCTATTGAATTTCTATAGACTCTTATTGGTTTCAACCCTGTTAAATTCAATAAAGCTTTTCATTAAGGGCAGGTCTACACTACAGATTTGCAGTGGCACAGCTGTAGCACGCCTTCACCAGATGTGCTAAGCCAACAGGAGAGAGCTCTCCTATCAGCTTAATAACTCCACCTCCGTGAGAGGCTCTCCTGCCAACATAGCATTGTTTACACAGGGTGCAAGGCCTGAGACCTTTTTCTTTTGTAAGCAGCAGCCACATTAGGCAGCATCTAAGAAGCAGAAAGTCATATCCTCACATAAATTACATCAAAACAATATAATATCAGGTAGCTGAGAAAGAGCTCCTGTCCTAATAGTACCCACCATCATCAGATAAAGAAACAGAGCTTAAGATCTGTAAAGAAAAATTTGTTTGATGGCATTCTGTCTGGCAAGAAACCACTTAATTGTGATTGTGAAATCTACACTTTTATTGTTTTGCCTGTATAGTCCCCACTTTCTCTATTGTTTATCTGTATGGCCTCTGTCTGGTTCTTTGTTTCTGTCTGATGTGTAACTAATTTTGCAAGATTTAAACCAATTTCAGTGGGGAGCTATGATTGGTTAAAGACTTGTTTTGTAATGGGCTAGGATTGAGGAAAAATACTAGCTTGTAGAACTTTAGTGTAAAGTGATTGGTTATGGTAGAGCTAAGCAGGACTCAAGTTTATATAGTTAAACTGGGGTCCAAAGGGAAGTTCTTTAGAACCTAACTCCGGGACAGCCCAAGATCAGACCTGTCAGACCTCAACACCCTCCCAGCCATATTGTGCAGAAGCTGGAGGAGCCCTGGATGACCTGATCCTAACTGGCCCCCAGGGAAAGTTCCTCTGCCTTACTGGGAGTGGTGAGCATTGTATGCTTAGTGTGCGTATTCTGTTTTGGTAACTGTTAATAAATAGAGAAGGCCCTGCAAACTCTCAGAAGATTATGCCCTGAGCCCTAGGAACTGGTGTGGAAATAGACTAAGAATTGACAGGGATTTGAAGGAGATTTCAATGCAAACAGTCACTTCTGTGAGCAAGAGTCAGGCCAGCTGTTACCTTAATAATGCCAGACTTGTAGAAGCAAGGACTGTGTGAGACAAGTGAGAAAGAACTGTGTGAGAAGTTGTTGAGACCTTGTGTTACATATGGAATGTAAACTGTAGTCTAAATAGAAGTGAGAAAAATAAGATATCAAGATGACCTATGTATAAACAAAATGCAGCTGTTGCTTATTATTGTATGTAACAAAAGGTATAAATGCTTGCTGTAATTGTTTACCTGTAGAGAGACCTGCTTAGGAAGGGGAAACCCTGTGTCCTAGTGCACTGTCTCTCTCTTTATGCAATTGCAAGAGAATAAAGTATCTGACTTTGCTGCACCTAACCAGAGAGTGAAAACTGTGTTTTTCTCCAACACTGGTAAAGGGTGGGAGTCATTAAATTAACTGAATTACTTGTGCCCATGGAAAGGTGGGTTCAAGTTGATATAACTACATTGCTCAGGGGTATTATTATTTTTTTACACCCCCGAGCAACAGTTATACTGAAGTATGTATGTAATGTAGATCAAGCCTAAGAGGTTTGTAACAAATTTACCCCTTCTTCCTCTTTTGTTCCTAAATTGATCCCAACTTCCAAGAATGTGTATCCATGAACCACTAGTAAATACTTAAACAGGTATCAGCCTTTTCAGTAAAGTCAATTGCGAACATGAGAAATTCAAGAACTATTACGTTTTTCTAATTACTGCTTACTCTGTGTTACCATTGGTTATGCAGTTGACACGGTACCGTCTGTACTCCCAAACCAGATGACTAAAGCTTTAAAAGAACAAATGATGAATAAGAGCAACTAATAATGCATTTATGGTATTATTTTTTATAATCACCCTAATACTCCGAAACCTATGGATAACAGCCGTGTTAATCTGTATCCGCAAAAAGAACAGAAGTACTTGTGGCACCTTAGAGACTAACAAATTTATCTGAGCGTAAGCTTTCATGGGCTAAAACCCACTTCATCAGATGAATGCAGTGAAAATACAGTAGGAAGATATACACACACAGAGAACATGAAACAATGGGTCTTAACATATACACTATAAGGAGAGTGATCAGTTAAGGTGAGCTATTAGCAGGAGAGAAAAAAAACTGCTTGTAGTGGCAATGAAAATGGCTCGTTTCCAGCAACTGACAAGGGGATGTAAGGAACTGGGGGCAGGCTTGGATAAGCATGGGGAAATAGTTGTACTTTCTGTGATGACCTATCCACTCCCACTCTTTATTTAAGCCTAATTTAATGGTGTCCAATTTGCAAATTAATTCCAATTCAGCAGCCTCTTGTTGAAGTCTGTTTTTGAAGTTTTTTTACTGTAATATTGCAACTTTTAGGTCTGTAATTGAGTGACCACGGAGATTCAAGTGTTCTCCAACTGGTTTTTGAATGTTATAATTCTTGATGTCTGATTTGTGTCCATTTATTCTTTTATGTAGAGACTGTCTGGTTTGGCCAATGTACATGGCAGAGGGGTATTGTGGCACATGATGGCATATACACATTGGTAGATGTGCAGGTGAACAAAGCCTCTGATAGTGTGGCTGACGTGATTAGGTTCTATGATGGTATCCCCTGAATAGATATGTGGACCAGAAGTTGGCAATGGACTTTGTTGCAAGGATAGGTTCCTGTGTTAGTGTTTTTGTTGTGTGGTTGCTGGTGAGTATTTGCTTCAGGTTTGGGGGGCTGGCTGTAAATGAGGACTGGCCTGTTTCCCCAAGATCTGTGAGAGTGATGGATCATCCTTCAGGATAGGTTGTAGATCCTAGATGATGCGCTGGAGAGGTTTTAGTTGGGGGCTGAAGGTGACAGCTAGTGGCTTCTGTTACTTTCTTTGTTGGGCCTGTCCCATTCTAGGTGACCTCTGGGTACTCTTCTGGCTCTGTCAATCTGTTTTTTCACTTCAGCAGGTGGGTATTGTAGTTGTAGGAACGCTGGATAGAGATTTTTTAGGTATTTGTCTCTGTCTGAGGGGTTGGAGCAAACGCGATCGTATCGTAGAGCTTAGCTGTAGACAATGGATCATGTTGTGTGGTCTGGATGAAAGCTGGAGACATGTAGGTAAGCATAGTGGTCAGTAGGTTTCTGGTATAAGGTGGTGTTTGTGAGACCATCGCTGATTAGTACTGTAGCGTTCAGGAAGTGGATCTCTTGTGTGGACTGGTCCAGATTGCCGTTGATGGTAGGGTGCAAATTGTTAAAATCATGGTGGAATTCCTCAAGGGCTTCTTTTCCATGGGTCCAGATGATGAAGATGTCATCAGTGTAGAACAAGTAGAGTAGGAGCATTAGGGGACGAGAGCTGAGGAAGTGTTGTTCTAAGTCAGCCATAAAAATATCCATGACTCCTGTGGGATGTATGATATATTCACACTGGCCATTCAGTCTCACTCAAATAAATAGAAACCCAAACCTATGGAACTCCCCACTTTCTTGAGTTGGGGTTTGTTATTCAAGGTATTCTAATCAACTAGGGCTTGATCCTCCAAATTGCTACTGAACACTCTGGCCTGATATAGCAAAGCACTTAATGCCTGTGCTTAAGATGACAGTTGGATCAGGCCAGAGTGCTGAGCAGCAATTTAGAGGATTACGCGCCAAGTGAAAGCCACTAATGAGTAATGGGAAAGGAGTGTTCCTGAGCCATCACTAGTTAAAATGCAGCTGCAGTATTCCAGGAACAACATCACAGAAATATCAACTCCCATAAGATCATATTGGCCACAAAACTCTCAAGCTTAAAACACAGAAAAATTGGTTACTGCCTCAGTCTCTAAAAGCTCTGTCTACTGACAGCAGACCTCTGAAATGGATTTGTAGTGGCAGTGATGAGTCAGCATCAAGCAGATTTCCTCTTTCTGCTAAGAGAAAGTGATATCATGCACTGTTTCCTACAGGTTGAATGAAATAAAATCCTTAGACATTGTTCATACATGCACACCTCATTAGTGAGAGGGAAAGTGGGTGTCAGAACTTAGTTGCACACCAGCTATGCAACCTCTGACATTCACACAGACACAAAAAACCTCCCACAGTTAAATCAAGTTCTCAGACTTTGAAACTGATGCTTAGATTAGAGGCACTGTGCATTAGCAGAAAGTGCTGACTTCAACAGAAACTGCAGGTGCTCAGTAACTCTAAGGATCATGCCACGCACTTAACATGATACATTATGAATTTGGCACTTTAACTAGCCAAGTTTAGAAGAGCACTCAACACTGAATAAGACCCCTCCAAACTCAACTACTCTGTATGTTAGCAGGATGGAATGCCATCAGCCAGGAGATGGAAGTACAGAGGGAGTAATCAGCTCTGGTATGTATTTTACATTCATCCATGACACAAGAGTGTAGGTCCCTTTTTGCCAGATGCATGGCTGCTGCCTCAATTTTCCACCTCTGAAAATAGATTCCTTGGGCTAATGGATTGATTTGTCCAGAGCACCAAATTAAGGAGAACTTTCAGAGCTAGGAAGAGTCCAAAGAGAAAACTCCTCAAGTCAAACTTCTCCCTTTGATTGCAGATAACTCTCCATACCTCAACAGCAGGGACACTGCTAATAGTCCTCCTCTCCATGGCCTTATCCCCAGGAACTACACATCATCGATCACCCTATGTCTTGTGGTTTATGAAAGTCTTTCCTCCTTCAGCATTAGGGGTTTCTCCACAGTACTCACTGGGGGGGTCTACATATTATCTGCCCTTGTATCAAGGGTGTCTGCTCACCCCCTCTAGGGGACACAGATGATGTGTACCTGAGCCCTCCTCTTCTACAAGCTCTAGTCTTAAGGAGCTAACCAATAAAGGGGCTAGTTACCCAAACCAGCCTCAGAACATCTGCTTTATTGCTTCCATTGCTGCTGCTTCATAAGCTGATCAGCATGCCTCCCTCATCACCTTCACCTCAGCCATCTTCAGCTTCTCCTAGCTCTTCCTCAGGCCAAGCCCTTCACAAGCTCCATTCCCAGCTCCCACTCTGCAGGGAGACACACTAGTCCCATCCCAACTCCTGTAGAACTTCCTCATTCAACTGCTCACCCTCCAGGACCCACCCAGTTTCTGGCCACAGCCACCTCCCAAGTTCCCTTTGTATGGCTCTTTGGGGACTATAGTCACCATGATCAATGAAGAAAATCACAAGTGATGTCTGGTAGTGTTAGGCTAGCTACCCATTATAGTCTGTTCCTTCCTCCCTTACCTCCTCCAGCCTGGACTGAGTCAATCACATGATCTCCTTTATTACTCATCCTCCCTTCCTGGGGACATGAGCTCAATTTATCACAGGTGGGGATGAACCCATCTCCTATAAGGGGCCCAACTACCCTGTGATAGTGGTCAAGCACTTTGTCTTATGTCCTGTCTGAAAAACACTATCATCAGAACCTCTGAAACGATGCTGGGGGGAAATGATTCAGAGTCAAAGTACTCCCTACTGAATCATCAGCACTACTTGCATTAGAGCTCTGCAGGGAAAATCCAGGGTGCTGCAAGAATTCACCACAACCTGCTCTGTTTAGTGTGTGAGATTCTGAGATTCCAACTCAGAGAAAATAGTGATTTTTATTTGAAGTTAACATTTAGTTTTACGCTGCACTGCAGATGAATGCACCGCATAGTGCCGGATCCTGCAGTCCTTACTGAAGCAAGTTACACACTGAAATCCATGAATGTTTTGCCTAAGCAAAGATTGAGGAAATAAACCCCATGTAGTGTACATTGATCTATAATGCAGTGAATCCTAAATATAAGTTTCCAGTAAAATAATCCATTAATTTTTATGCTTGTATCCATTCTGTTAATGGCCATTCCCACAAATGAAGCCTGTGTGGTAATACTGGAGCAAAGGAAATGGCAATATTTATAAATAGCAGCAGTACAAGAGCAATTTAAAATATTCTCCCTCCAATGTTACCTTGATTCCTGTCCCTTCCTCCCACTTATCAATAGTCAACTCTATAGGCTCAATCTACCCCTAGAGTAACTCACTAATCTCAGTGGACATATGTCAGGAATGAATTTGTCCCACTATGATAAAGAGATATTCAAGATAAAATTGTTGTGCCACATTCTGTTTTTTATAATACTGGTCAAAATCTGAATTAGCTTCAATGGAGTTACTCTCCAGATTTATGCTTGTGAAAGTTGGAGCAGAGTCTGCTTTTAAATGCTTTTGCTTGTGACAAAAACTATTTTTCTTCTTTTTTGAAGCTGTTTAGTGCAGCATATTTCACTCAGCCTGGAGAGTGAAAATACACTACTAGTTACACACTGTGTGATAGACTCTGCCCTCACTTCTCAGTGTAAATACAGAACAACTTCATTTACTTCAGTGGAGTTTCTTCCTATTTACACTTCTGTAACTGAGCAGAATTTGGCCCTCTGTTAATCCTAACTGGGCAACTAGTCTGTTACAAGTGTGCACATCTTGAATAACTGTTAACATCTTGGTTTGCACTGGCCCATCACTATTTAAATTAATGACCCTTAACATGATATTTTTCTCATCAGACAAGTTTGATATCGCTTGAGCTGCAGGAGTCTTCCCTTAACAGGATAAAGAGCCAGATTCACTGGGCCCATAACCCAGTTTAACTGGACAGTTAAGCTAGGGTGATGAAATGCAGGCAGGTTCAGGGGAATCTGGTCCAAAATATTCTAATGACACTTTTGTTCATTTGTGTGATCACCAACTTGCAGATATTCAGTTACCACCACAGAGGTAAGTAGAGAGCTAGGCAGAAGGTTCTACCCATGCTGCCTATTCTAACTGACAGGACACCATTAGAGAACAGCTCTGTACAAGCCCTTGACTGTACAACAGGTGCATATGATGGTTTTAGAAGTAATCACATTCCACTGCATGAGTCACTTGCACAGTAAGATGCAATTTTGCATCAGGAATAAAATATACAAACTGTCAGATGTGTGTTTAAAACGTGCATTTTTCACTTCTGCTTCTGTTATTCTTTTGCTGGCAAGCCCTTGAGCCTGTATTCTCAAATAAGTTTAATTTAGACTGTTCTCTTTTTGGCAGGTCAGATTTCAAGATTTGTTTCTTACACAGAATAGTAAGACTGCACAGGGTAACTGAATCTGGCTACGTTAAGTACAGACACATGCAGTTGCACAGGGGACCTGGGTTACCCACTTTAGTTAGCACAGTAATGCTTCAGGAAAGAAACTGGGTATCCAAATAGATCGTGGCATGCTTTAGAAGGGGATCTCTCTGGCTAGAATTTTTAGAATCTATTGAAGATAAAGGCTTAGAAATACCAGGATGGGGGGAGAAGGGTTGTTTTCTTTTCTTTTTTTAAAAACCAAAATACCTCCCAGATTTGCTTTCAACTTTACACATCTGCAAAGTTCATACAACTTCAGTCAAAAATGGGTGAAAGCGTACACGTTCCTGACAAAGCAACTGCTATTTGCGTGAGGGCTTCTAGAGCCTCTCCCTTAGTGTGGGGGACTGTACAGGGATCCCAGTGCTATGGAGAGTTTGTTCCTGCTCCTCTTCTACTGGGCTGAGGGAGAAAGTGGGCATGCAACATACTGGTGGACAGGGAAAGGGAGCTGGTCTCAGCTCCTCTTTCTCCTGATTGAGGGTGAGTTGTGCTCTCCTCCACCATCCCCACTTGCTCCCCTCTCAGTCTTCTTCCTCCTGATGATGTGCAGGAGACAAAGCAGAAAGAATGGCTTGGTTAGCAGGGATAGGGAGGTAAGAGTGGAATTTGGGGCATGGTGGTGAGTGGAATTTGGGGCAATGCATATAGAGATGAGGAAGAGACTGGACAATATAAGGTGGAGGCACAGGTTGGGAAAAGAGAAGAGGAGAGAAAGGAAATCTCTTCCTTCTTCCACTTCATCCGCTCAGTCTTCCCACTCACCACTCTTCCCTACATCTTCTCTCTCCCTATCAACACATTCCCCTTTTTTCTGCCCAAGCTGTTCTTCCCCCATTTTTTGGCCTCATGATCTGGTCTCTGGTACCCTTAGTCCATTTGCCTCTTATTCTCTCTGCACCTCCTCATATCGATTCATCAGTTCTGCAGAAGGCTGCAGGGTCAGTTCAGGGTCATCCATTCCAACCCTCCATTCTAGCCCACCTCTCCCCAGCTCAGTTCTACCACCACCTCCCCAACATAACCAGCACTATTTCTGCATGTAGTGACCTACAGTGTTAACTCTCCATTTGCTGCTGCTCAAATCCACCCTTTCTTCCCCTACCCAGGATGAAAATGATAAATAAAAATATCCTAAACAGTTTGTAGAAATTCATGAAGAATAAATTTACAAGCAAATCAGCAGGCACATATAAATTATCTAGGTCATAAGGCACACAACAGTTACTCTTGATGATTAAGACAATAATACAGATCATCTGAATGAAGTTCAGAAGGAAGAGAGTTTGAAAGCAAGCCATATGAAGCATCTAAATTAACTCCAGCAACATTCATGCTTCCCCCACCTCCTTCTGTAATTGGTTACTGAGGAAAAAAAAATAGTATCATCAGCCTTGAAAAACAGTCTGTTTTCTCTGGTCTACAACCACAAATTTAGCCATAACAAAAGAAAGATTTCCTTGTTGCCAAAGGGTACAAGGGGATGAAAGGGAGGGTTGCTTGTTGAGTGATGCTCACTGTCAATGAAAACAGATTCTGTTATGACATTTACTTTGTCTGCTGCTCATTACAGCAGCATATATTCATGCTTATTATAGCTAAGACTCTGTCAAAGTTCCCATCATATACCCCCCCTTATTAGGGGCTTGTACAACAACCAGAATTATTTGCTCCAGGCTGAAACATGCACATTGTCCATGGGGCATGTTTTATTTTGTAAATGCTGATTGAAACAGAAGTGGCCCCCTGTCCCGCACTGGGATCCCCTTGCATGGAATGTGGGAGCCTGTGTCTACACTGAGATAAAAGACTCTTATCATGGCCACAGCTGTCCCGGGTCAACTGACTTGGGCTTGTGGGGCTATTAAATTTCAGTGTAGATGTTCAAGCTCAGGCTGGAGTCTGGGCTTGGAGACCCTGTGAGGGGGTGGTGCTCTGAGCCCAGACTCTAGCCCAAGCCTTAGCATTCATACCACAATTTTATAACCTCAAATCCAAGCCAGCTGACCCAAGCTCTGAGACTTGGTGCTGCAGATTTTTTATTGCCATGTAGACATACCCAAAGCTAATTCTACTCTACACAGGCATAGAGTCCGTGATAGAAGGCCCTCCAGCAGGATCTTTCTCCCACTGTTAGAGGAGCTACTATGAAATATGTTATACAGAATGACTAATCACAATAAATGGTAGATATTTCAGACCAATTCTAGACATGGTTTTTTATTGTTCCCAACAGAAAAAGGATTAATTATTTTTAAATATCAGGAGGTAGCTGTGTTAGTCTTTATCCACAAAAACAACAAGGAGTCCGGTGGCACCTTAAAGACTGACAGATTTATTTGGGCATAAGCTTTGGTGGGTAAAAAAACCCACAATCTGAAGAAGTGAGGTTTTTTACCCACCAAAGCTTATGCCCAAATAAATCTGTCAGTCTTTAAGGTGCCACCAGACTCCACATTATTATTTTTAAATGAAATCTTGCAGGTCATTAGGCCCTGACCCCACGACTGATTTTGTATGAGCACACGCTTGCACTGGCCCAGAACCCCCGTGAAGTCTAAGAGGCTCTGTGTGGGCACAGAGGTATGCTCTTGCAGCATGGGGCTCTTAATCATTAAATGAATAATTGCTGCACTCTTGTGTTACTGTTGTATCTGGAGAGGAGACAGCAGGCATGAGCTATCCCTTGAATCAGTTGATGGTACCTTGCATGCATGTTGCACAAGTAAGAGTGTTTTCATATAAATTAATGGTATGTTTCCTGGCATTAAAATTACCCCATGAGATCTTTTGTTTGATTAAAAAAAAAAGATTTCTTTCTAGAGATAATAGCACCCTCACTTGACATACAAATGTACAAGTTCCCAGCGAGATCAGCTCCATCTGGATTTATGCCAGTTTTTTATGACTGGAGACCAAGGTGATGAGTTTGGTATGAAGAGACAGATCATTAAAATGGCAGACTTCCTATGTTTGACCACCTGCTGTTGTGCACGTTAAGATGAACATTATAGGACCCAATTCTGTAGTTGATTATGCCCAGGTGGACCCCTGACCTTGCTGTCTACCCACAATTACCCTGCCCCACCCTTCGCTTCCTTCAGTGCAGGAACAGGGAAACTCAGAATCAGATGCTCCTTTCCTCAACCACTAATGCTGGGAAGATGCAGCCCACCTTTCAGTCTAGGGAGATGTCACAACCCCACCTATTCTATAGTCCTACAGAAGATCCTCCAGAAAAGGCAAGTAAGAGTAAGACTTGATATTGCGGGTCTAAAAAACCTTTCAATAAACTCATCTGAAATGTTCTTTATGCATCAAAATGTAGAAGGGCACACATGCTAGTATTTGTTTTGTTTAAAATGACGTAGCTCTATAGAGTCAAGAAATTTAGGGATAAGGCCATAGCATCATGAATACACTTAGTTGTGCATTATATGCTTTGGATCGATTAACACTATTGCATATAGTGCTGTATATAGAGCATATTGACACTCCTAGAGACACTGAATTAACAACAATGAAAAAAATCTTGGAGTGTCCTTGTTTGACAGTCAAATTTATGTCATAATTGAGTTTTGCATTTATGCCATTCAACTAAGGGAGCCTAAAACAGTTTAAGACCAAAAAAAATGTATATTTTGAACTAAGGGGGTGTTTATAAAATCCAGTATTAAACAAAATATTTCCATTGCGTTTAAAAAAGTGAATGAAGCAGTTTAGTTCAGTGTAAATATTCCCCTCCAGTGTTGGAAAACTAAACATGGCAGCATTGCACTAGTGCACAAGAACCAGAAAGTTAAACTGACTAGAAATGGACCTAACATCACTGTCTGTGCTGAGCAAAAAGTAAATAAGCAGCATAAATGAAAAAAAATAAACTACTGTGAGTTTTAAACATTCTATTACCTTTGACAAACTCATGTGTTAATAGTCACACAAGTAAAAATATATAAGAGCCACAGTCTGGTCTCAGTTGCACTAGGGTAAAACTAGTGTAACTCCACTAAAGGCAGAGGCTATGATTCTCAGGTCTGGCTGAGCTATATCCATCATAGAAGCAGATGGGAATGGGGGTGAGGGAGGGTGGGACATGAATTTACAACTCAAAAGGGGGGAAAAATAGACAAACAATAGGTAAACAAACTGTCCCAGACCACCAGCAGATTTCCCTGACAGGCCGCATGCCAAAGGTTGCCAATCCCTGTTCTAAAACCTTTCACGTGCTCTTTCAATACTCTGCTTTTTGCTTAACTTTATTCTGAATTTTCAGAACCTATATGAATCCTTGTATTTCCTACCATCCTCTACTCTCTTAAGATCACAATTTGGAAATACACAGCGTAAGGGTTTGTGGTGTGACAGCTCTTGCAATTTTATCATGAGTTTTGCAGTATTTGATGGACTTTTTAAGGCTCCAGCTCCTGGAATCATATGAATACACCAGGCTCTCAGCTTTCTTAAAAGAGTTCCTAGCCCTTGTGGGCACGCTAAAGGAGCACTCAGGGATGATAAGGCAATTGTGGAAAAACTAAATGAATTTTTTGCATTGGTCTTCATGGCTGAGGATGTGAGGGAGATTCCCAAACCTGAGGCCATCTTTTTAGATGACAAATCTGAGGAATTGTCCCAGATTGAGTTGTCATTAGAGGAGGTTTGGGAATAAACTGATAAACTAAACAGTAATAAGTCACCAGGACCAGATGGTATTCACCCAAGAGTTCTGAAGGAACTCAAATGTGAAATTGCACAACTACTAACTCTAGTCCGTCATTTGGAAGCAAATTTAAATGACTGGAGGATAGCTAATGTGACACCATTTTTTTTTTTAAAAATAGGGCTCCAAAGGTGATCCCAGTAATTACAGACTACTAAGCCTGACTTAAGTACTGGGCAATCTGGTTGAAACTATAGTGAAGAACAAAATTGTCAGACACATAGATGAACATAATTTGTTGGGGAAGAGTCAACATGGTTTTTGAAAAGGGAAATCATGCCTCACCAATCTGCTAGTGAGAATTCTCTGAAGGGGTCAACAAGCACATGGACAAAGAGGATCCAGTGGATATAGTGTACTTAGACTTTCAGAAAGCCTTTGACAAGGTCCCTCACCAAAGGCTCTTAAATAAAGTAAGCTGTCATGGGATAAGAGGAAAGGTCCTCTTATGGATTGGTAACTGGTTAAAAGATGGGAAAGAAAGGGTAGGAATAAATGGTCAATTTTCAGAATGGAGAGAAGTAAATGTAGTGTCCTCCAGGAGTCTGTACTGGGACCAGTCCTATTCAACATCTACATAAATGATCTAGAAAAAGGAGTAAACACTGAGTTGCAAAATTTACAGATGATACAAAACTACTCAAGGCAGACTGCGAAGAGCTACAAAAGAATTTCTCAAAACTGGGTGACTGGGCAACAAAATGGCAGATGAAATTCAATATTGATAAATGTAATGTAATTTACATTAGAAAACATAATACCAACTAAACCTATAAAATGATGGGGGCTAAATTATCTGTTACCACTCCAGAAAGATCTTAAGTGTCACTGTGGCTAGTTCTCTGAAAACATCCACTCAATGTGCAGTGGCAGTCAAAAAAGCAAACAGAATGTTGGGAATCATTAAGAAAGGGATAGATAATAAGACAGAAAATATCATAGTGCCTCTACATAAATCCATGGTATGCCCACATCTTGAATACTGTGTGCATATGATCGCCTCATCTCAAAAAAGATATATTGGAATTGGAAAAGATTCAGAAAAGGGCAACAAATATGATTAGGGGTAAGGAATGCCTTCCGGATGAAGAGAGATTAATAAGACTGGGAGTTTTCATCGTAGAAAAGAGACGACTAAAGGGGAATATGACAGAGGTCTATAAATTCATGACTGGTGTGGAGAAAGTAAATAAGGAAGTGTTAGTTACTCCTTCTCATAACACAAAAACTAAGGGTCACCAAATGAAATTAGTAGGCAGCAGGTTAAAAAACAAAAACAAATAAAATCAAGTATTTCTTCACACAATGCACAGTTAACCTGTGAAACTCTTTGCCAGAGAATGTGGCGAAGGCCAAGACCATAACAAGTTTCAAAAAAGAACTAGATAAATTCATGGAGGATAGGTCCATGACGGTATCTCCCCACAAAGCTTTATGAAAATATGCTTAGAATGTGTTTTATGCTACATATGCCATGTAACATATCTCCGTAAAGGTTATGATCTTCTGAATGGATTAATCCTATTTGTATGCATTATCATTTTTGTATTCAAAGTTATGAATGTTGGCTGTGCACTGGCTTGATTTCTAAATAACTTTAGTAGAGCATTTGGTCAATTTCAACATTCCTTTCTCCAGGAACTAAGTACCTAATCAAGAAACACTTAAAGGACAATGAATCTTGGAATGCTCCAATCCACATAGCAAATCTACTTGAGGATGTTCAAGGTAGCATGTAAACAGTGGATGCTACCTGTAAAAACTGTGAATCATGCATGGACATATGACTTGCCTAAGTGACTCCTAAACTCCATCTTGGAGTTGGACTTCGAATGAGGAGGGGGGTCTCCACCCACAAGAGAAAGTCTATTTAGCCAGCTCAAGACAAAATGGAGGGGTATCCCAGGGGTTTAAAGAAAAAGCCCATCCACCCCCAGGATACTGGAAAGAAACTGGAACAAAGGACAGTGTGTAAGGGGGTGAGTGATTGCTGGACCCAGACTAAAAGGAGATTAGTCTGTAAAAGGGAGCATTCTGGAACTGGTGAGGATCTTATCTGTATTCAGTTTGATTAGACATATAGATTTGCACATTTTATTTTATTTTGCTTGGTGACTTACTTCGTTCTGTCTGTTACTGCTTGGAACCACTTATATCCACTTTCTGTATTTAATAAAATCACTTTTTACTTATTAATTAACTCAGAGTGTGTAATACCTGGGGGAGCAAACAACTATGCATCTCTCTCTATCAGTGTTATGGAGGGCGAACAATTTATGAGTTTACCCTGTATAAGCTTTATACAGGGTAAAATGGATTTATTTGGGTTTAGACCCCATTGGGAGTTGGGCATCTGAGTATTAAAAAACAGGAACACTTCTGTAAGCTACTTTCAGGTAAACCTGCAACTGTGGGGCAAGTAATTCAGACCCTGGGTCTGTGTTGGAGCAGACAGGAGTGTTTGCCTCAGCAAGACAGGGTGCTGGAGTCCTGAGCTGGCAGGGAAATTGGGGTAGAAGTAGTCTGGGCACATCAGGTGGCAGCTCCCAGGGGGTTTCTGTGATCCAACCCATCACAAAGTCCATCAATGGCTATTAGCCAGGATAGGTAGGGATAGTGTCCCTAGCCTCTGTTTGCCAAAAGCTAGGAATGAGTGACAGGAAATGAATCACTCGATTACCTGTTCATTCCCTCTGGGGCACCTGGCATTGTCCACCGTTGGAAGACCAGATACTGGGCTAGATGGACCTTTGGTCTGACCCAGTGTGGCCATTCTTATGTTGGCAATCAAAAAGAACCCCACATTTTGAAAAAAATTTCAAGATTTGTGAGGCTGACTCAGGATTTTTGAATGCTTGAGTTGTCAATACTGAGTTTGTGTCTTATTCAGTAAGTCCTAAAAGTGGTAGAGGGCAAAATAATGGCAATATAAGTGTCATTACTGATCGCCTTGACATCCACCAACCCTGCTAGTCAAATACACACCATTTCAAATAAGTACAGTCCACATCCTTAGATGATACTCTCAACTTCTGCTCTGTGCACTCTCATGCTATACAACACATTAATGTAACAGCTGACAACATTAATCAGCAGCACTAGAAGCATTCACATGACTTGACCTGTATAATCTATTTGAAGACACTGCTCTTTCTCTGACCCTGAATTTATGTCGATCACATTTATTTTAACCAGTCATTTGCAGGTCAGTCTAAAACACACAGTAGATCACTGTGATTATTGAGCTACCCACATCAAGTTAGCATCGACACTAGGCATTTTATAAAGCTAGTTAAAAATATTCTATAGAAGCTTTTTTTTTTCTCCCTTGGCCAGAAAGTTAATTGTATCTAAATGAAGTTTTTCCATGGAAAATTTGTTTCATTTGACTTCCCCCCCACAACAAACAAAACAAAGTCTCAGGGAGTGCTGGAGGGGTAGGGGGGAAAGGTTGCCACTGAAGAAGAGGGAAAAATAAAAGGGGAAGGAGGGGAAAAGGGTCAAACAAAAATTATCCCCCTAAACCTTAAAAATCTGTTTGCAAATACTACCACAGGAGCTTTTATCTGAGAGCTACTTTTTTGTATTGGTGTATTTCTGCTAATGATGGGCAAATCTGATCTAAATAAAGAACATCGCAGAAAGAAGTCCAGAGCAGGGCAATGGAAAGGATTACAGTTCTGAGGGCTTTCCAGATGAGAAGAGATTAGAAGGACTAATTGTATTTAGTCTGTGAAGACAAAGGGAGATAAGAAAATATAAAAACAATGAACTGTATAGAAAAGTCTATCCAAGAGCATGTCCACAACACAAGAATAAGGAGCAACATAATGAAATTAAAAGGCAACAAATATAAAACAGATAAAAATGATGGTCCTCGCCCTGTCACTGCATGGTGAGCACAAGGCTAACAAACTGCAGGAGAATTATTCCTGGAGAGCTCAAACAAGTAGCTCCTCCTCATTAGGGCCAGATTGTGCCTAGCAGGAACTGGCTTGCATTGGGTTTATATGAAGTTCTACAGGCCTTCAGTATTGCTCCAGAACAGCTTGTCCCTCAGGGATCTCATGGAATGTCATTTGCTGTGGAGCAAGCAGGGGCTAGTTGCCCCCAAAAAACCTATTTGCCACCCAGGCTCTTCTTGATCTATATACTCCACTTTTTGCCCCTACAGACTTCGCAGGACATAATTGAATGATGTATAATGTTTTACATACTGACACAGCTTTTTCTCCACCCCCAAACTTTTCTGAAATAATGTCTCTGCCTACAATGGGGAAAATCCCTAACTGATTAAGCCAGCTACATAGCCCCTTACACCTCAAGAGAACCTTTTAACCAACCTTTTAACCAACGTTTCAGTTGGAAGAATTGAAAAAGTCAATTTTGTTTCAATATCATATCTGGCCAAATGTAAATATTTATATCTCTATCTCACAAAAAGGGAGGGAAATACCCAAAACAGCCAAATTAAAATAAGAAACTCAAAAAAATTATTCAAACAAAATGTTTCGTTCAACTTGAAATACAACAAAATTGAAAACAATTTTTGCCCAAAACATTTTGAGTTGAATTTGAGATTTTCAATTCGATTAAAAAAACCTCAAAGTTTTTCATTAGAATCAAACCAGATTTTTCTGGGGTGGGTGGGTGGGGATTTATGTATTTGCACTCTGGAACCAAAAAAAATCCATTATTTGCTCAGCTCTAGTTGTGACTGTCCATGCATGTTGAATGGTAAAAGGAAGAGAGGAGGCATCCTACTCTCACATCTACTTGGGCATGCACGCAAGCTAGTCCTTATCAAGAAAGGTAAAGCAAAAACAGATACAGTGATGGTGGTTTTAAATTTAGGAGCGAGTTACCAGCCAGGAACTCCCTTGCTCTTCTGACTTTCCCAAGCTCTGCTTCACTCCGAATACCCTTTCTGCTAGGCAGCCAGGCTCTGCTCCCTCTCAGAGCAGAGAGAGCCTTCTGAACTGCTGGCTGCCCTGACCTTTATAGAGCCAGCTGGGTCTGTCTGTGGCATGTCCTTCAGCTGAGGCTGCCTCCCAATCAGCCCAGTTTTTCTCTCAGCCCCAGCCCTCTGCCAGGGCTGTTTTTAAACCCTTCCAGGCAGGAGCAGGGGGACCACCCCACTACAGGCATATTTCATTAAAAATCTTTCCCTCCATGTTTCTTTCATCCATACTTCCTGCCATCTCCTCTCTTAGTTAATTTTTAATTAGGTTTTTAAACTTCTGTTTACATAGAAGAATCTCTATGCCAATTTTTTACAGCATTTTTACTACTTTGTCTGCCACCTCATTTCTTACTTTCCCAACACGCACTGGGATCAATGTTATTTCAATGATTATTGCCACCTGTGACAATTCTGTTAGTAACAAGATTTCATTAATTATGTCACTTCTGCTATGTGAATTCCCATTTCCAATCCCCACTAGTCCTGATAGTGATTCTGAAAAAGATGACAACGGAGGTAAGTCACATATCCAGGATCCAATCTAATGCCAACATTATGCCGGTCAGTTCAGTCCTTATAAAAAACTTACAAAATTTGATAGCCTCATGGATTTTTTTTATTCCAAGCATTAGGATGGAGAATGCTGTCCTCATTCTCCCAGTTCTCTCATCTTTAGACCCATTTATAGATATTTGGCAGTGTTTGCTCCCATTTATTACATATACATTTAGCTCTCTTTCCTCCCCCCCTTTTAATTTCATTATGTAGTTCCACATTTATATCAGGGGAATCCATTTCTAATCTGAGCTTCCTTTCTATACAGTCACCACCCAACTCCTTCCCCTTCATCTTTAATTAAGCCTGGTGTCCCTCCAGGTGCGGCCAGGTGGGTTAATTGGCCTCATGTTCATATTAATCCTTTCAGGGCCATCACTGTATGTGTGTACATAAAACATGCAGCATATATATTGTTGTGGTAGGTGCCACAAGGTAATCTATTATACACAGTCTTCTAAGTTGTTTTTCTTAGCAAGCAAATATTCAGTCTTGGGAAGACACACTGTGATATGCAAGGGTTGTGTGTAGAGAAAGTGGCCTTGGAGACAGAGCCATGCAAGCAATGCTTAATTTGGGCCAGGGCTTGCCAGGGCTGAGCGCTGGTACCTCTAGGCTTGGCAGTTCATAGCCCCAACCCCTCTGGGCTTGCCACATCAGTTATGAAAGCAAAAAAATTGCTTGAGCCCTGGCACCTCTTTCATTACAAATTAAGCACTGTGTGCAAGCAGCAGGAGACTTTGTTCTTTGATTGGAGTCAATTCTTGAAACAGAGTTGCTTTCTGGAAACTGGGTGTTTGGCTTTTGGCTGAGATTCCTGAGGGATAGTATTGCCCTGCATGCTTTTTGACCTCTTCTGTGCCAAGGCTGGAGTTTATATGTTAATAAAAAGGTGATGATGTTTTCATAGCAGGATGCTGGTGTCAAAACAATAGGCAACAATTTAATACAAATCTCATTGGATGCATCTCCAGCAGAAAAATGTTTACCCGTCTGTCACCAGTGATGCACCTGCCACCAGACTGCCAGGGATATGAAAGAATTAGTGTAAAAGAGGGCTCTGGATTTTTTTGCCACCTTGGCATGGACTGCTCTATACAAGACTGTCTAGTGTAAATGAGTTCAGGAAGAAGAGGCGTGTCATCAGGATTTATTTTGCCCTCTGGCTATGAAGGGGATGTAGAGGAAACTAGCAGGAGGGGAAAGAAGAAATCCTGGCGGCCTTAGAAATTGCCACATAAAACCATCCTCAAGCAGCATGTGCAGAGAATACAAAATAAGTTCTCCCTTCTGTGTAGCACCTTGTCTTTTTATTTTTTGCAACTAACTTTAAAAATGATTTCTGTACAGCAGCTTATGGGGACACAGCCATGGGAGTTATTATCCCCAATTACTATAGACAATTCACACAACCACAGTCTAGTGCTTTGTCTGGGTGATCTTTACTGCCAAACTTCTTTTTCCGGGCCAGATTTTTTAACTTGTTTAGTTCTGAATTCCCCATCTTCTTCCCTGTAGTGGAAAACATCTCTGCTTGCTGCTATAGCCTCCATCTGGATTCCCCTAGACCAGGGGTAGGCAACCTATGGCACGTGGGCCGAAGGTGGCACACGAGCTGATTTTCAGTGACACTCACACTGCCCAAGTCCTGGCCACTGGTCCAGGGGGCTCTGCATTTTAATTTAATTTTAAATGAAGCTTCTTAAACATTTTTAAAACCTAATTTACTTTACATACAACAGTAGTTTAGTTATATATTATAGACTTATTGAAATAGACCTTCTAAAAATGTTAAAACGTATTACCGGCACTCAAAACCTTAAATTAGAGTGAATCAATGAAGATTCAGCACAGCACTGAAAGGTTGCCGACCCCTGCCCTAGACACAGCAGAAGCTGGGGAGTCACCAGTGAAGCTGATTGTGTCTCCTGTTTCCCAGGGACAGTTGGGGGCTGGTTCTGCCCCCATGTACTGTTGAGCAACCCCCAATAGTGCTCAAAACTATATCCAGCCCACAATAACCCCTAGGTGGATGTCTGCCAGTTGCCCCCCTTCCATGGCCATGACCTGCTCCCACTATACCCCATCTACAGGAGCTAACATTGGTCTGGTTATAGCAACTCTATGCCACCTGGGGATTATCCCCTACTTCCAGGGGCATCCTTTGCTATGGGGTCATGAGGGCAGTTGCACCTCCCAGACTTTTCATAGGTCTATGCTCAACTTCCCTCCCACTCCAGCTTTGCAGGATATCACATGTAATTCTCTATATGCGGATGCAGCTTTGATCCCCACATAACTTTTTCTGAAATGACACCCCTGCTTACACTGGGGGAGTCCCCAGCTGGTTAAGGCAGGTACATGGCTCCTTTGTGCCACCAGATTGGTGCTTCAGGAGCATAACAAGACTCAGCATTGAGCTCTGTATGTTTGACATTTTGGAGAACTGCTGTTCTTCCAGGAGAGGAAGACTGTCAATTTTTGCCTTAAAAATCCTGTTTTAATGCCTCCTCTCAACCTCCCACCCAAATCCACATGCCCATGAGAATACAAAAGCCTTGATAGTTAGTTCCAGAATTTGGAGACAGAAGCTTTGATATAGAATATATCTTATTCTACGGCAGGATAGTTAAACTTAGGCAATTCAGTGTTACTACAACATATTCCATTGCAAGTGTGTGCTTTTTAAATAACTTACTTTGCTCTTCCTCCACCATGTTTACTTTGTCAGCAGCTATGGCTTCTAGAGTTAATATGAAATCCTCCTTATGGTCTTCTGCCCACAATAACTCAATCCTTATTTGCCACTTGTCCTTGTATAATATTGTAAGAGAAACGTTGTCAACTTTTGCAAAAGTGCATGGTTTTTTTGGAACTCCAGCTACGGAAAATACATGAAAATCTTATTGTTCCTTTAAAAGAAAAGTTATTTCCCCTTATGATTAGTAACAAGGTATCCTGCCCTTTTCAGAGCCAGAGGCTTGAAGCTCACCAGCCCCATCCAATTAGCCCTGCTTGCCTCACCTGGGATGAGGTGTGGGGTTTAATTAGTAAAATTAGCTGGGTACAGAGCAGCAGGAAGCTATAGTGGGGAATGTTCAGGAAGAGAAACAGATTACTGAGAAGGAATAGGCTCTGTGGAGTGCCCAGGGAAGGTGTGGGAGACACCAGTAGGAAAGGCTGGCAGTTTGGACTTGGTGAAGATTTGAGAGCTTAATGTAGGCTTTGAATGAGTTGTTTTAATAAATACAGCCCCATAGAGGGATGTAGCTGAACCAGAGAAGAGGTTGTTTTAAGGGCCTTGAGTTGAAGAAGAGGGGAGATGGGGGCAGACTGCCTCCATCAGCATGTCCCATTGCCTAAAGTTACTCTGCAGGTTTTCTCTGCTCTTTGCTTGACAAGTGGTGCATGGAGCCCCACATATTGCTAAGTCTCAACTCTAAGCCAGCTCACAATACGCGCTCTATACTGTGCAGCCCAGAGGATATACTTAGTTGAAAGAAAATAACTAATTTCCTGGATTCTTTGCACATATTGTGTATCTCCAAGTTTCACAAAGCTAAGGTAGAAGTTATTCCAAAAATGAAGGTGCTAAAAATATTCAGGCTTAGGAATGAAATAACAAACACATATGTCAGTTTCTCCTTCTAGGTATATAAATCTTGTCTTGAAAAGCTGTAGTCAAGAAATTTGAGTAAGACTCCCCTTAGTAACCACATTGCAAATATAAAAGTACTAATGATTTCTTTAGGCAATAATGATTCACTGTGTCAAACAGCAAATGCATAGGCGCCTGACTAATAATCACAGAAGGACATGGAATAACAAATGTTCACTAACTTACACAAAACATCCAACAAAACGTTTTTAGATGCCTCTGCCTTTTCTAAATTAAAATATGCAGCATGCCATTTCTGGAAAATGTACACAATATTTATAGCATTTAGTCATAATTAAAAACAGAAGGCCAGATTCTGGCTGTTTTTGCATGTGTGTGTAAGGAAGGGAGAAGAAATAATTTCTCTGCTTGCACATCTGCAAGGGAGGAGCTAAAATCTTGATGACATAGAATCATAGGCAGGAAGGGACCTTGAGAGGTCATCTAATCCAGTCCCCTGTACCCATGGCAGGACTAAGTATTATCTACACCATCCCTGACAGGTGTTTGTCTAACTTTCTCTTAAAAATCTCCAATGATGATTTATTATTATATTATTTATAATTATTATAATAATTATAAATTCCACAATTTCCCTAGGCAATTTATTCCAGTGCTTAACCACCATGACAGTCAGGAAGTTTTTCCTAATGTCCAACCTAAACCGCTCTTGCTGCAATTTAAGCCCATTGCTTCTTGTCCTATCTGCAGAGGTTAAGAAGAACAATTTTTCTCCCTCCTTCTTGTAACAATCTTTTATGTACTTGAAAAATCTTATCATGTCCCCTCTTGGTCTTCTCTTCTCCAGACTAAACAAATCCAATTTTTTCAATCTTCCCTCATAAGTCATGTTTTCTAGACCTTTAATTGTTTTGTTGCTTTTCTCTGGACTTCCTCCAGTTTGTCAACAACTTTCCTGAAATGTGGAGCCCATAACTGGACACAAAACTCCAACGGAGTTCTAATTAGCATGGAGTAAAGCGGAAAGATACTCATGGTGTCTTGCTTACAACACTCCCGCTAATACATCCCAGAATGATGTTTGCTTTTTTTGCAACAGAGTTACATTGTTGACTCATATCTAGCTTGTGATCCACTATGACCCCCAAATTCATTTCTGCAGTACTCTTTCCTAAGCATTTATTTCCCATTTTGTACGTGTGCAACTGATTGGTCCTTCCTAAATGAAGTACTTTGCATTTGTCAGAAATACACGGGGAGTGAGAGAAAAAGAGAGATTGATTTTATCTTCCTGGTAACTGTTATCTTCTGAATAAATCTTACTCCCAGCACTGTCTGCCTGCTAATTTCTGCTTGTCCGTCTATTAATCTAGAATGCTTCCATAAACATAGTCAATGTAGCTAAGTACCATAAGAGACGCACCTTAAAAATGTTGATTGAGGATCATCAGGAGACATCTATATTTAAAAGGAGCTCTTGGAAATGGGAGCTTAGGGGAAAATGATAAATATTTATGATATTTCTGAGCAAAGATATATCAGTATATCGGGATAAAGGATTAGGTACTGCTCAAATGCTAAAAGAGACTTTAAAAGCCAAACCACACAATAAGCATTTTGGATTCTCTACAGGTGATGTGACTAATACTTTGTCTTCACTGACACAAAGGGGGTCGGGTGGGTTAGGGTGACCCGACAGCAAGCGTGAAAAATTGGGACGGGGTAGGGGGTAATAGTAGCCCATATAAAAAAAGCCCCAAATATTGGGACTGTCCTTCCCGACTGGGACATCTGGTCACTCTAGGGGTTTAGCAGCAAAATAACTAATGAGCAATAGTTATCTCACTGCTAAATCCTAGTGCAGACAAGGCACCTGTAATGTTTACCATGAAGTAACTAAGCAAGGTCAACTCTATATCTCCCCTCCACCAGTGGTTTACATCACCAACTGCAGTGTCTTGTTTCAGCCAGGATTTTACAGTGAGCTAGCTAATGCAAATACATTAGTTATCTCACAGTAAAAAATCCCATCTTTTGAGCAGTGAAGACAAATCCCGAGATACTCTGAGCTAGCAAAGAGAGAAAGTTTTAGGTTGTGAAACAGGAAGGACCTTTTTCTTCCATGTCCAGGGACCGATATGATTTCAGAATTCAATAACCCAGCTTAGTGTCAGCCCAGTGGTGCTTTTCATTGTGTTCAGGGCCGTCTCCAGGCACCAGCTTATCAAGCAGGTGCTTGGGGAGGCAACTCCAGAGAGGGGCGGCACTTTCAGGTATTCGGCAGCAATTTAGAGGAGGGTCTCTCACTCCCGCTCGGACCGAAGGACCTCCCGCTGAATTGCCACAGATCGTGATTGCGGCTTTTTTTTTTTATTTTTTTGGCTGCTTGGGGCAGCAAACCCCCTGGAGCCGGCCATGATTGTGTTCACAGAGATGTCTTTATTTTTAACTCTTTCATGTCATCATTCACCACTCTAATTCTACACAATTGCCAATACGATGTTCTTCCCTATAAACCAAACAAAATGGCGTGGAAATTTATCTGGGGCTGATGGGGAATGAAGTACTCTGTCCTCTAAAAAGAGATGAGAAAAGGTAGGTATTTGCCCGTGTTTATGGTCCGGACAAGGAGATAGTTGTGATCTTCCTCTGAAAATAATGCCACAGAAAGGTTTGCAAAGCAAATCAAGCAACCAGATGAAGTATATCTAATATTTATTCATTCATTTAGAACTAGATTGTGATTTGGACTATGCACCCAGGAGGGGAAGTAAGAGGAAATAAGAACTCCCTTAAGCAGGCTATTCAGACCTGAGGTTTGAATATGAAGAGGTAAGTTGAGCTAGTTAGTCCAGTGATTACTGTTACAGTTGGGAGTAGAGGTAGGGGCTAACAGTTAGGAGAGGAGGTGGCCTATGGGGGAAACTCTCTCCTATGTGTATTTTATTCTGGGGTGTTGCATTTGTGATGGATTTTCCATACAGATAAAAGACTAAGGAGAAGTTAAGAGAAAGGAATAAAATGAGACAAATTAGCAGATGTATGTTAAAATCTTTTATTTTCCTGCTATTTTTCTTCTTTCCCCCTATTCCTCAGTGTTTGAAATGTGAGTTTCAGTCACCATCTGTGTTTCTCTTGAACTATGCCGTCAGCTGTAAGGCTATTCTGACAGCACTAACCTGACAGATTCAGGAAGGGAAAATCTGCAAAACGTCAGCACTGGTTTTAAAGAGTGAAAATTAAAAGAAGTACCATTAAATCAAACATAGTTGCAATATTTCTTCCACTAGTTATCTCTTCAGCAGGCAAACAAACACGACTGCAGAGATTGTGAAATTTCTGTCGGGGGGTTATAAAAAACAATAATAATCAGACAGACAAATATAACTAGATTTTTTGAACTCAGTTCATGTTTTGAAGGTTGACTTTGCAACCATAAAGGCTACAGACTTAGGCTGCAACTGGAGTTTTGTCATTGACTTTGAATTTCACCCTTATTGTTTTTAAGTGAAAAGTGAGGGCCTGATCCAAAACCCATTGTAGTCAACAGAAAGACTCATGCTGAGTTCAGTGGCTTAGCCCATTATGTGGCAAATTACAAAAAAGGGCAGTGACATGGCCATATCATCCTATCAAAAAGCTAAATATAAATAGAAATTATAAGAATTGGAGACCTCCCTCTTTCTAATGGCAGGTTGTGTCAGAGACTATTACAGAGTTGGAAAGAGCATAGACTAGATAGGATAATCACCAGGGTCACTGGAAATCTGCAAGTTTTGCCAAATCCTGCAGATCTTTTATTTCAAACTCGGTGGGGTGTTTTGTTTTGTTTGTTTGTTTTTAATTTAGAGGTTATTTTCCTCTAAAGAAATTCTCAATATGTACATGTGAAAACCCAGAAATAATCTATGTCTTGATACTGCTCCTAGTGGAAGTTTTGCACATAGTTTCAATGGAATAAGGACTGGGTATTTCCCATAGCAGCCAAAGTACAAGAATCATGAATGGAATATGCCAGGCAATCCTTGGCTGGCCATATTCCTTGCTGAAGCAGCCAAAGCAGGCAACTAATCCAAAGAGGAAGGATGGTCCAGTGGTGAGGGCAATACGGCTCAATTCTCTGATTTGCCATAGACTTCCTGTGTGAACAGGGCAAGTCACTCAGCCTCAGTTTGCCATCTGTTGAAGGGGAATAATAGCCCTTCCTGACCTCACAGGAGTGTTGGGAGGATAAATACGTTAGAAGACTGTGAAGTGCTTTGAGATCTACTGATGACAAGATCTACATCAGAGTTAGTTATTACTAATTCTTAGATGCCTTGAGTCTTCCATATGTGATCCTTGCACACTGGCCTGAATGAGTCAGTTAGTGAATTCTTTATATCTTTACTGATTTTTAAAAAAATAGCCCAAAAAGGGTTGCAGACTCAGGCTCTCAGGTGGAGAGAGCAATATCAAGTTAGGTCAATCTGAGGGTACATTTCTTTTTATTATACACACGTCTTTCCTTGGAAGAGATGCATTATTACAGTAGTTCACTCTGAACAAGTACCAGATTATATTAGAGTGCTACATTCTGTGTCTCTCATTGTACAGTCCTTCCTCACACAGTATGTCATTGACTTCACTGGGAGTCATCCTTGCAAGATCCTGCCGCTGGAGTGGTGTACATATCAGTTACAACCAATTCTGCCTCATATGGCAAGTCTAGCATGGCACAACTGATAAATAACAGGTGGTTACTGGAAAGGAATGCAGTCACATAACAAAGGCCATAAGAGGCTGAAACAGTGGGATTTTGCCTGCAGCTGTCCACAATAAATATGCATAAGTTCATTTTTTGCTCAGTTATGGATTGATCCACCTGTTTTCCTGGGAGTGCCAGACGTTTCGTATTCTAAGTATTACAGAGCCGATCCAATGCCCATTGAAGTCAATGGAAAAATTCCAATTGACTTCAGTGGATCTTGGATCAGGCCACCTATTTGCATTATAATGTTTGCATTAAGGTTTTCCTGTTTTGTCATCCACTTCAATAGAGCTTTGGAGAAATCCCTTCATTCATTACACCAAGGTCGTCTACATTTTTTCATGTTGTTACACCCAGGATTGAGGGAAGGGAGTGGGTTTTTTGTTTGATTGGCTGGCTGTTTGCTTGTTAATGGAAAGTGGCCTTTTGTTACATTGTTTCATTAAAAATCTTTAAAAAAATCACACCGTCATAACACTTTGTCTGGAACCCATTGGAATTTATAATCCCAGTCAGTATCTAACATTTCCCATTCCTCTGCTGCTCTTATCATCCATTGCTAGCTGTACATAGCCTAATGGTTCCTTTCATCTTCCCACTGCTCTCCGTTTACTCCCACTGCTGCCTGCATAAGCACACAGTGCTGGTTATAGAGCTGACGGAGCAGCTAATAGTGCTCCTGCCATGATAACACAGGGTACATTGCAACCTTGCCTTTCCTCTTTCTCTCTACCATCTGTCAACCCTCAGCCACCTTCTGACCTCAAGGGTTTTTAGCTGATCGCCATATTTGGGGTCGGGAAGGAACTTTCCTCCAGGGCAGATTGGCAGAGGCCCTGGGTGGTTTTCGCCTTCCTCTCCAGCATGGGGCACAGGTCACTTGCTGGAGGATTCTCTGCACTTTGAAGTCTTTATACCATGATTTGAGGACGTCAGTAGCTCAGACATAGGTTAGGGGTTTGATACAGGAGCGGGTGGGTGAGATTCTGTGGCCTGCGTTGTGCAGGAGGTCAGACTAGATGCTCATAATGGTTCTTTCTGACCTTAAAGTCTCTGATTCCATGATTCTATGATCTCCATCTGATTCTCTCTTGCTCTCTTATGATTCTATGGATGGTGTTATGACTAGACATACCCTCCCCCCAGTCCTGGACCCCTGTTTTAGTCAATTGGACTCTGTGCAAGCAGAGGGGTTCCACCTGTGTGGAGCAGCTTGCACTAGCAGAGCCCCAAAGTGAAAGCTTACCAGGACAGGATCCTATGTTCTGTGAAAGTGCCAACCAAACTTTTAGGGACTGTGGCCAAGATTTTCAAAAATTGATGCCTAAAGTTAGGAGCCTAAGTCCATAATTAGACATGTGACTTTTCAACAATGCTGAACGCATGCCAGCTCCCACTGATTTTAGAGACCCATTATTGAAAATCTGTCTATATATATAACTAAATAATCAATTATGGATGCTACCTTATTATTAATCCGGTGTCTGTTCCAAACTTATTTTCTCTCCTCAAACAGAAATAGCTAATTTTTTGAACTTCCTGGCTTCTCAGAATTGCTAAATGCCATGCCCCACTTTAGATCCAAATTTGCAATTGAGCCACAGAAGACTTGTCTTATCTTTCATTTTATCATTGCCAGTTATTTGAGTTAGAACAAATGTGGTTTGTATGACAGAGATGAACCCATGCTCATCACCTGCTTCCCGCACACAACACCATGAATACAGAATTCAGAGGTTGGCAGGTAAGTGAAGGAAGAGCTGATTTTGAAATACTTTCTCGTTACATTTTTTGGTAATTTTTTAATTTTGTAATTTCTACTCTATGCCTATATTCTATTACTGAACAGATCACAGCATTTATTTTCTACAGCTTTATAATTCACTTTTAAACTTTAACATTTTTGCTACAAGCTATGTACTTGTATGATGTGCGTGTATGATACAACAGTGACACGAACAGGGTGACTAGATAGCAAGTGTGAAAAATTGGGATGGGGGTGAGGAGTAATATGCACCTATATATGAAAAAGCCCCAAATATTGGGACTGTCCTTATAAAATCAGGACCCTAGACACGCAATAGTTGACTGAGATAAAAGTGGAAAAGTGAATCTCAAAGACTATTTTCTAAATTCTATTTGCTTTTTAAAGTCTGGAATATAAACAGATCTCGATATTTGATGTATATCTACATTTAAAATTAAATTGGTACATCAGGCTGCACTTGGATGTTATTAACTATTACTCAGCTGTTCATATGGTTTGAAACCTGTACAATGCTCTTATTAGTTGTATAACAGTAGCAAACGGAGCCTCATTGTGCTAGACTCTGTGGATGGCATAAGACAATCCTTGCACTGAAGAATTTACAGTCTAAATAGACAAGACAGATGAAGTGTGGGAAGGGAAACAGGCACAGAATGGTGACGAGATTTGCTCGAGGTCACACAGTGGTTTGTGGCAGAGGCAGAAAGAGAATCCAGATTTCCTGCCTCCCAGTTCAGAGTCCTGTCCATTAGATCAGTGCTTCTCAAAGTCAGGCCTCTGCTTGTTCAGGAAAATCCCCTGGAGGTCCAAGCCGGTTTGTTTACTGGCCCCATCCACAGGTTCCGCGGTTCGCTGCTCCAGGCCAATGGGGGATGCAGGAAGCGGTGCGGGCTGAGGGATGTGCTGGCCGCCCTTCCCGCAGCCCCCACTGGCCTGGAGGGGGTAAATTATGGGCCAGTTGGGGCATTTCCTCCTCCTAGTGCCCTGCTGCACTCAGAACTGTGTAAGAGAGACATCACACTATTGGGGCACTAGGACCCAGGTGATGCTTCCCCATCCTCTACTGCCTTGGTTTTACCTTGGGGAAAAACTGCAGACACTCTAGTCACTAGAGGCAGGAGCAGCCAAAGCAAAGACCTTTGAACATTGAGAGAACTTTCTACCATTCTGACTGGACTTTCTCCACCCTGTGATGATTGGGCGTTTGCTCCAACCTTCTCCCTCCCCCACATCCTCCTCACCTTTGATTCTTTCCACACCTGCCCTTCTTACCCTCATCTGCCCTGCTTGTGCCCCTCACTCCCCTTCCTATCAGTTTTCTTTCCATTTAGCTGATCTCCTCCTAAGTAACCCCCACCTCTAAATCCACAAAAATATGGAAGTAATATGACATTTTCTCCCATCCCATTGTTTTCTCCAGTTATGCATTCTACCCCCTCCCCAACCTGAGTCTATTTTGTCTGTTTAGATTGTAAGCTCTTCGGGCAGGGACCATCTGTGTTTGTGCTACTGTGTTTGTACAGTGCCTAGACAGTGGGGTCCTTTCCTGGCAGGCCCTGAGGCATTACCATAGGAAACAAGGGATTAATAAAGATATGATTCTGTCACAGAGGTCATAGATTTCATGACTTTCTGGGACCTCTGTGACTTCTTCTGGGGCAGGGCTGGAGCAGTGGTCATCCATGGGGCTGCAGAGCAGAGGATTCCAGCCTGCCAGAGCAGCCCCCCAAGGCTAAGTTAGCCCCTCTGGGGCCGGAGGAGTGGTGGTCAGCCTCTGCTGCAGAAGTAGCAGTGGGACTGGAGCAGTTACAAGCCCTGGCAGTGCTCTGTTTGTCCCTCCCCACCCCGACCCCAAGGGTATTTTTAGTAAAAGTCAGGGACAGGTTGCAGGCTTCCATGAATTTTTGTTTATTGCCCATGAGCTATCCCTGACTTTTACTAAAAATACCCCTGACAAAATCTTAACCTTAATGATTAATATATATTAGGCGCCTGATTCACAAATGGCAAAGTTGTTAGCATGCAGAACAGTGAGGCTTGGTATGTGCAAATAATTGTGCTTTCAAAATTGCAGGCTGTTTTTGAAAATTGAGCCTTGAATGTCTTCCAAATCTCTTCCGTTGTGGCCAAGAATTTCTAAGGGGTAGCTTTTCCCTTTTGAACTAACATTCAGGAGAGGAGATAAAGCAAGACTCTTTGGGGGAAAGAAGCCCTCCTGAGAGCTGAATAATGATTTTCACTGAACTCAGCTGCAGCTAGTCAGGATGCACTCATTATTACTAACCGCTGAGGAGGTAATCAATAAAAACATATTAAAGGCCAGATCCTTGGCTGGTGAGTATCAGTGTAGCTTCACTGAAGTCAATGGAGCAATGCTGATTTACACCACAAATGGATCTAGCTGTTTGTCTTAACACAACACTGCTTTATATAGAAAAATATCAAAGAAATCCTTTTTGTTTCCCTTCATTAGAAATTATAATAATACACAAATCAAACGATTAGTTAGGTGTCAGGGCAAGGGTCACAATGTTATGTATAAGCAATTAATAGCTGACATGGCTGTTTATTCAAGACCACTTTTATTTCTCAAAAGCATCAACGTCTTCTATAAAGGGACTGCAAGCTTATGGGAAAAACATGCTCAATGAAGGCATTTTACTTTCCCATAAATGGCTTGCTGCAGAATAAAATAGGGAAATATGTGCTGAACTTCATAAAAATATATAAAGGGCCTCTTCCTAGCAAGTCTAAACTTTGCCTATTGAGAATAACACATTTAAAAAGCTGGAGAGAGCAGCCATGAAAAGTAAACTGTTCCTGCTAAAATACTGCAAAAAATATATATTTTAAATCTACGGAAATATATCCAAAAAGAGAGTAACTTGGCAAAAGAATTCAGAATGTTACAGCAAATGATTTTCATTACACACAGCATCTGGAGTCATTCCAGCACAAGCAGACACCAGTATCAGAATACTTTGAGAGTGCCAGTGTGGATTTCATCCTCCCATTTTCATGATGATTTGTAGATAATGGGCCCTAAAAAACTAAATCCCACTAACAGAAAAAACTAGTTGTTAGGCAACCTATGAAGAAATGTTCCTTTTATATCTAGTTAAAATAATGTATTGAAATTGTTACATTGTTACATGTTACATGCATGCATTTTAACATTTTAAAATTAAGTAGGAGAAAAGGATGAATTTGTACAATTTTTATACATTTAAGGAGTTACTTTTTAGCTGTTTTAAAAAACATTTAAATATATTTAATAGGAAGAAATTTAATCAATGATCTCAAAAGTAAGTGCTCCTGTTTCAGAGTTGTGATAGTGGTAGTGTTCTTCTGTAAAGCTCTGTTTCTTGAGACACCACTGAAACATTTCTCATACATAGGACTGGCTGGAGTAAATAATTTGCATTAGATTTGCCAGTATAGAAAATGTTTACTTGCTTCAGCCTGATTTTACACTGCACCTTATGTAATCATTGATACTTGTGCAGAGTGGGTATAAAACACTACTAAGTCTGAATGTAGCATTTCACACCTACTTCAGGCAGGTGTAATTGACTACACATGGTGCAAGCATATGTAAAGACAGTCGCATTGTCTGTTGTGTCTACTACAGATTGTAGGCCAGATTCTGATTCCAAATTCACTGATCTAAATTCATTAGGCGTGATTCTCTGTCTGTACATTATTATGGGGGTGCATTTTGTTTCCTGACAGATAAGGCCCATTTTCTATGAATTTACAGCCTGATCCTGAATATCCTCATAGTATTTGACTTCTTTTAAATCAATGGGAGTTGAGGGTGCTCAGCACCATTCAGGATCAGAGACTAAAGGAGATTATAAAATGATTTTTTGAATGAGGCATTTGCTGTAATTTCAGATAATAAGAGTCCACATTAAAGAATGTGGATACTTATTGGATAGAGTATCTACTAAAAGTGAGTTTTGAACTATCTGCAGCTGGTTCTAATCCTTAGATAATTCAATCTACATGCATCTCTAATTTTAACATGAAACAAGCCATCTGTAAAATGTTAGTTACATTACAATTTACAAATCTAGATTTTGCCCAGAGCAGAGCCAATCAAACATGACTTCTTATTTTCTTTGATCTTTGTATTTTCTGGAATAAGCACAAAAAAACCCAAACAAAAGTCACCACAAAAATCAATCAAGGACAGAATCCAGTCTTGAAACTACTAGGCACCCTTTTTGATTAGGGACTTCATTGCTGATAGACTTTCCCTGCTCACCACATGCATTCTGAGGGGGATTCAAGTTCTTCTGCAGAAAGTAACTTGAAAGAGGATAACTATGCTTGCAATCATCTTATGAGCAGTAGGAATACAAAAAGGGGAATGTGAATTTTCTCCTAAGTCATGTAGATGGCCCCTCTCATCTATTTCAGCTAAAAAATAGACTGAAATCATTTAAATAACTAGGGAAATTGATACAGAAAATTGCCAGCAATGAGAGTTCTTATGAAAACTAAATGCAGACAATTTTTAGGTACATTTTATTCATATTCCCTAGTCACATTGCACTAAAAATATGCTTACTTTCATACAAAAGAGTGGTTTCATTGACTCTCCTACTTAAAGTTTTGCATTAGGAAAAAAATGGAATATGATTTGTAAAAGAAGAAAATTAACAATAATGAAAAAGCAAGTATGTTAGCAAAATTGATGGACCATTATATACTTTTGGGCTTGATCCACTTTCTTCGGAGCTTGAGATGTGTAAACTCTGGCCCTCATTCGTTACTGCCTTGCACTTTGTGAAGTCATTTTTACACCAAAGCTAAGTGAGTGTCAAATGGGTGTAAAAGACTGATATGGTAGCATGTTGTACTTACTTTGTACAGTGTAAATATCTGTGCAAAGTGATGGTGAATAGGGCCTCTTTTCAGTAACCAGTCTTTGGGGCAAGATCTTGGTCCATGGTATGACCCCTATACATTGCTGTGGCTGCAAAAATGGATGTAAAGCAGATTTAAGCAGGCAGCTGAAGATTCTATTTCCTATCTGCTTCAGGGTATTTCCAAGTGGCATAAAGCTACTTTGCAGCAGTGCCCCTTGTATAAAATTTGGCAAAAGAAAGAAAGAAAAAGAATGGATGAAGAAGACAGAGCCAGGGGATGCAGAGAGTGGTCACTACCAGGAAAAAGATAGCGATATGAATAATGGATTACAAAAACATTGGGCCCATTTCATCCAGGCTGCTCAGCATCTCCAACATCAAGCCCTTCATTAACAAGATGGTTTTCACAAAATGTTTGTTCCTGTTGTATCATTTTATTAGTTCTAGTCTAGAAGTTCTGCAGTTGTAAGGGTTTGTTACACTGTCCAACTCACATCTCTGCAGCAGCTAGGAATTTGGAAGGCCTTTTAAATTATTCTATTATCTGTATATCTCATTCATGGCCAAATCTCTTTCTGCTTCAGTTACTTGATATCTGTAGAGGCTAAAGACTTCTAACTATCACTGATTCTCGTGTAGAGATACATTTTTCATTTAGACTACTTTCATATACTGCATGCTGGTTCTCCCTGCTTGTCCCACTTAGCTTTTAGTGTTACAGTCTCCTCAGAGCTCAGGAGGCCAAATTATTTATCATGGATAAGATCTCCCTATACTCAGGTTACCCCTTTGTTAATTGATTTCACTGACATGCTGGGAGAAGGAAGATTCAGTCAGATCCTGGCCACTGCTTTTATGTGCTCTGGCTTCATAAAGTGGTGGAAACCAGCTGCATCTCCCCATCAGGTATAGCAAAGTATAAATAGCTCCTACGTCCCCCACCTACCCACACAGTAGGGTGACCAGATGTCCCGATTTTATAGGGACAGTCCCAATATTTGGGGCTTTTTTTTATATGGGCTCCTTTAGAGGTGGTGTACCTCTGCATCACCTTCTACTGAGAGCTGTGGCTTAAAATGACGTTGTATCCAAAGCTGACTTGTTTCAAATTAGCATAAACAAGAAAAGAAAATACCAAAGCTCAGCCCTCCACGTGACTTTCAGTTTGATAAGCCAAAGGAATGGCCTGAGTGGAACGAGTGTTCCACCCGATTCTGAAATGCAACACACAACACTGAAGTACAGGGCAGGTCTTTAAAGTATTCAGCATGGAGTGAAGCTATCTGTACCTCTTTTGACTTTGCAGGAGATAAGAATAACTGACATTGTCCATTCTTAAAAAGCCTGATGACCTTTCATTCCAAAAAGGAATGTCATCCATGAACAGGCACGCTTACACCAAGAAAAAGAATGGACACCTATCCTTTTGGTTCTACATTCGTACAGTGCCTAGCACAATGGGGTCAGGGTCCCTGATTAGGGCTCCTAGGTGCTTCTGTGATACAACTAATAGTTCCATATGAACAAATAAGGATTGTGACTTTTGGTGATCTAAAGCCCACTCAGAAAAGCAACGGCACTGCTGAAGTGATTCATTGCTCATGCAGTGTCTCTCATGCTGCCATCTGCTGTTTTCATGAGGAAATTTAGTGAATTCAAACACCAGGAATTCTGTCTCCTCTAAATACTGCACAGAGGCTCAACTTTGGTTCTGGTGTAAACCGGAAAAATTCCATGGATTACAATGGCATTGTGCTGTCTTACCCAAGTGCTGATTTGGCCCGTAGAATGGACTCTGTACTAAAAGGGCCTCAGCAAAGACACAAGGCTTGGGCACCCAATCTGCTGTTTTTAATGGTGTCTCTGAAATTAAACAGGTATTGGGACACATTTAGTTTGACGCTGTGCACAGGTGCCCACTATAAAACTCACATACAGCAAAAGTGCAGGGCCAAAACTCACTACCCCTGTTAAGTGTTATAGAGGGAGCTAGTCCATAATTCCTCTCTGAGCAGAGAGGAGGGGATGCATTATGGGGTGTGGCCCAGGCAGGGCCGGCTCCAGGCACCAGCTTAGCAAGCAGGTGCTCTGGGTGGCCACTCCAGAGAGGGGTGGCACATCCAGGTATTTGGCGGCAATTAGGCGGAAGGTCTCTCACTCCTGCTTGGAGCGAAGGACCTCCCACCGAATTGCTGCAGATTGTGATCACAGCTTTTTTTTCTTTTTCTTTGGCTGCTTGGGGTGGCAAAATCCCTGGAGCCGGCCTTGGGCCCAGGGATGAGGAATCACGATCTGCATGTTTATGCACATACACTCCCTGACATGCCAAGGGGTTCTACACATAGATCCTTCATTCAGATTGATTCCAGTCTTGTAAAACCAGATGATATGAGTGGGTTTGGGGGAGTTAGCTTTCAGTGCTTACCAGCACCTACAATGTTAATGCTGATTTTGCAGCTTATATCTGCTCCTGTTTTAGAAGATGTCTGCCACAATTTGCCCATTAGCTTTACCAGGAAAAACCTAAAAGAGTTTATGATAATATTATTGAATTGTTTTATTCTTTTGAAAATTGTGCTTTTTTTATGATGAGAAGGTGTCATGTGACATAAGTATTGACTTTTAGGGTCAGTTCTGTGAGATGCTCGCTGTTGGGACCAAGACATAGGCAGCCAAGTCTAGTGGTTAGAGCCAGAAATAGAGTTAAGGAATCAAGCCTCGGATCAGAGCCGGAGCTAGATCTGAGCTGGAGTTGGAGACCAGAGGCAAGGATCAGAAACAAGGCAGGGAAGCTAGACTTAGGAGTCAGGAAAGAAGGTAGGGTCCAATGTAATAGCCCCACAGAGGTCCAGATAATTTCCTGTGCCTCTCTTTGCAGGGCCGGCTTTAGGAAGCGTGGGGCCCAATTTGAACAGTTTTGATGGGGCCCCAGCAGGATCACTAAAAAAAAAAAATGTAAAAAAATACGTGGGGCTTGTACTCACCGGGTGGTGCTCCGAGTCTTCGACGGCACTTCGGCGGCAGGTCCTTCACTCGCTCCAGGTCTTTGGCGACACTGAAGGACCCACCGCCGAAGTGCCGCTGAAGACCCAGAGCGAGCGAAGGACTTGCTGCCGAAGTGCCGCTAAAGACCCGGAGTGCCACCAGGTGAGTAAAAATTAAAAAGGCGCCTCTAGCCAAGGAAGGGATTCTCACTGGATGTGGGGCCCTATCAGGTGCGGGGCCCGATTCGGGGGAATTGGTGGAATAGGCCTAAAGCCGGCCCTGTCTCTTTGGCTTTAAATAGGATGCCCTGACCAATCAGAAGTCCTGGTGTTCTTCCAGTCAGGACCCAGGGGAGGGATCCCTGATGTAGCTTCAGCTTTCATAGTCCATCTGGTTAGTCAGCTGTGGGGTAAGAGCAGGGAGGTAATAGTCAACTGGGAACCCCACAGCTTCAGGTTTAACATCTGTGGATCATGACACTCTCATTGACATTCTTGGGAGTCAAAGGCATTCAGTACTTCACAGAATCAGGCCCTTATTTATTTTTTCATTGAATTAAGTAATCAGAATTCAAGGAATAACTCTGACTCACATGCTCTTATATTTAAGAAATGTAAATTTACTTATTTACTTTGGAAAATTCTTCTTTACTTCTGCTGATTCTGCCAGTTTTTTGACATGTGCTCCCTCTTAGGGTACAGTGAAGGGTTGGTCATTTTTGCAGAAAAGCAAAGTACTTTGATTAATGGGTGAAATAATGTATTCATTCTGGTATATCCTGTACCGTTCTATGAGCAAATTTTAATTGGAAGACTTGCATAAATGGAATGTAAATTTGTCTACTACATAGCATTTGTCTGGTGCTTTAAGAGCCAAAGTTCAACTCCTGATGTCATTAATCAGGAACTATAATTTGTAAATGTGGGGTATGTAATGGAAATTAAAACAAATGTGCTATATTAACTAATTCCTCATTCACAGGTAAATCTCTTTCATAATGAGCTCATTCAACCTAAGTACATACTCTGTCCTTAAGACAGTACCATCATAAATTGTCTAATATGCTTATGTTTAACTATCCTTTACTGGAAAGGACCAGGACTATTGATGTGTATGCCATAGGACCAGGGGTAAAAGTAACTTAAGGGACTTATTGGTACGCAGGGAGTCCTGAGCAAGGTGGGGGCAGGACCTCAACTGGAAGAAGTGGGGCCTCGGGCGGAAGAGGCCACCCTCCCCCAGCCCTTTAGCATGGCCTGGCGGCAATTTAAAGGGCTCAGGGCTCCTGGCCATTACCGCCATTGGAGCTACTTAAGGGCTCTGGTTGTAATTTAAAGGGCTAGAGCCCTGGGGCCCTTTAAATTGCTGCTGGAGCCCCGAGGCTCCCGGCCACTGCTGCTGCTACCTCGGGGCTCTGTCTGTGATTTAAAGGGCTGGAGCCCCAGGCCCTTCAAATCGCTGCCAGAGCGCTGGGGTTCCTGGCTGCCATCAGTATGGTTGTCTGTGTACTGGCTCTAACCATTATGCCGGACTGGACCGGACCAGCTTATTTTCACCTCTGCGTAGGTCCTATATAACTAACCTTCTTTAGCTCTGCAGGAGCCTATGCTTTGGGATCACAGTTCAGAAAAGCACTTAAGCATGTTGTGCTCAGTTCAGTTGAAAGCAATGGAACTTAACCATGTTCTTAAAGCTTTGCTAAATTGGGGGGCTTGAAAAAGAAAAGGCTGCCTACTATGAATGTCATCATGAGTGGCCACGATGTGTTGCATAGTGGCAACTGTTAAGCTCCTTTGGGGGCCAAAATACCTCTGTAAACATTCCCAAACTGTAGTGTTTACAGTGAAAGACGTCATAAATGAGTGTGGGGCTATTCAGTTTTAGAATTCCTAATCAAAACAGTACACATTAAAGATCTCTGACTCATTTGTTTTGGATGTGCAATAAGAAACTGATTAGAATCTATCCCCTATATTTATTTCCTTGATTGGTTTTGATGTTTTTAATGGTTTTAATTCAACAAAGATGTATCCAGATATCACATTGTACGTTACAGTCAATGCTAAAATCATTTCTGCATTGATCTGCCTGTTATCCTTGTAAATGCAATAATGGCATAAAGATCTGCATTTGTCAGCTTTTTCATCATAAATGTGTCCAATATATTGGTAGAAACCTTCTTGCCCAGGTCTACAAGTTTCAAAAGAAGTCTCTATTACTGTAGTAAGCAGTTAATTATGTTCTTTGTTTGGGAGAACAGCTTAGTAAAGAATAAGGTCTAAATGCACGATCCTGCATTACTTGTGTAAAGTAGAACTGAGCCCTAACTTTGTGTTTGTTACACTCAAAATACTTTTGCAAATACATCAGACTTAGAAGAATAAATAATTAATATGTTGTGCTAGTGATCAAAATTTCCAAGTATTGCTCAATAACAATTGTTTTTACACCTTAATTTGAATGCATTTCTGCCTAATAATATTCAGCCACATTTTAATTTTTTTTAGCAAGGATGTTGGTGACCTTGTATTACATAATTATTACGTATGAAAGCAGATTTGTTTGGTATATCTGGCATGGCTCATCTGAAACTAATTCACATCTAAATTGCCCCATCTGAGTGCACAGATATATAGGCAGATTTATCAGGTGCTTGGAACCCAAATCAGTCTTTCATTTAGAAATTGACAGTACCAGATGCTCTAAAGCAGCACACTTCTATCCCAACAGAGAGCTGGAAGAAATTTTTCTTTGTTGTAGTTAGTCTTTTTTAGACTTCATTTTCCTGCCAATGGTTTTCACCTGTGAACTTGTTGCAGATCCTACCAGTCCTTGAGATGGTGGATCATAGTTGCACTGCTCCCTGAATCCTGCAGCTACAATTATCAGTTCTGAAAGGAAATGTTACTCACCTGCCATCCTATCAGTTGACAAGACAAAGTGATGGTGGTCAGAGCACGAGAAAAGAGGGATAGAACCCAGAAAAATCCTGAGGCTGTCAGAAGGAAGAGGGCAGACTTAAGAGACAGCTTAAATTCATTGGCTTATATGACATAAAGACTATGAAGGATTTCTTAAACTGTGCACAACATCATGACAAAAGAAAAAACTGCTAAAACACATGCCTATTCATTTTTATTCCAGAGTCAACTGTGGCCTCCCAGCCTGTTTTAAAATCAACATTTCACAGCAAGAGACCTAATAGCAGTGCAACGCGTCAGGCACTTCCTCTCACTGACAAATGGTTCAAGTAGAATAACAACATGAACAGAGCTTCTCTGTGGAGATATATGTGAGTATGTATTTGTATGCATATTATAAATGTATTAGATATATTGATAGATAATTAAATTCAGTTCTGTGGCACCTTATAGCCTAACAGACGTATTGGAGCATAAGCTTTTGTGGGTGAATACCCTTTGTCAGATACGGGTATTCACCCACGAAAGTTTATGCTCCAATACGTTTGTAGTCTATAAGGTGCCACAGGACTCTTTGTTACTTTTTACAGATCCAGACTAATACGGCTACCCCTCTGATAAATTCAGTTCAACTACTTTTCTGATTAACTCCTGGGTAAATAGTAGAATAATTTTCGTGGCGGTAGAAGTCAACAATACTTAGTCTTTTTTCATGGCAAAATTTTGTTGATTAACATCCCTTCAAAGGATTCCTAAAGAATGCTCAGTCTGTTTTTCACTGAGACAGCTCTCTGTGGACTATGAAAAGCTGCACAAGCTAGTTTTTTTTCTGGACATTGGACCTACATTTAAATGCTAGGCTACTCTCAGTTTGACCCCAAAGGCAAAGGGTTCCCTATATCCCCATTATAACCACAATTCTTTGTATTAAACTTTTACCATTAGGTCCCTTCATCGCAGCGCTGTTTTTTGGTTAAGGAGGGCTGAGGCTCATTAATGCTGCTCCTTATTTGGACAGAGGAGCTATTTATTATAGGACAAGGTCAGGCACATTTTTCCCTAAAAGTAAAGAGTGACATTCACCTCAGTTCAAAACATTGGCACAAGGTCCCATGTATCTCTTATTCCCTACCTAAGCTCTTAATAGGAGGTTTACATAGTGTATGGAGCTTTTGTATGTCCTCTGTGCTGGGGGGTGAATTTCACCAAGGATGCACTAATTCACACCAAGCAAATTCAAAGCCGGGTCTCTTGTACGACAACACAGATCACTTATCATTGCAGCTGGTTGAAAAAAAAAGGTGTGGGGGGGGAGGAACTGTGATTTTTTTTTTAATTTCCAAGTTTTTGAAGAAAAAAATTAAATTAAAAATGTTGTCACAACTGAAAAACACTTAACTACGAATGGCCAAACAATGGGAAATGTTTTGCCCGAAAACATAATTTAAATGTTTCCCATTTCATAAAATGTTGGCAATGTTAAAATTTTGATCTACTCTATTTATCATTATCCCATTTGCGTTGGTATTTTTTTCAATGCTTGCGAATATGTAGTCAAGAGTAATTTCAAAATGGCTTCACAAAAATTTTCCTATAAAAGCATGGTTGGGTTAATTGACACTGCTGCGTGTATGTGTGAGAGATATTTTTTTCTTATTCCAGCACTGAAGTTTTCCTAATGTTGTTGTTTTACAAACTGACTATTGTGAAAATAAGAAATAAAACTTAAACTAACTTGATTTTTTTTTGAGTCCCACACATGAACAAAACTGTACATTTAAGAAATGTCACAGAAAAAGAAACATTTAGGCTTAAATTTTCAAAAGTGACAAGTGATTGCAGTATCTCATGTTTTGGTGCCCAACTTGACACCTTAAGCAGTGACTCTCAATCTTTCCAGATTACTGTACCCCTTTCAGGAGTCTTTGTCTTGTGTACCCCAAGTTTTACCGCATTTAAAAACTACTTGCTTATAAAATCAGACTAAAAAATACAAAAAAGTGTCATAGCACACTGTTATAGAAAAAATTGCTTACTTTCTCATTTTTACCTTATAATTATAAAATAAATTGTTTGGAATATAAACATTGTACTTGCATTTCAATGAATATAGGGTGATCAGATGTCAAGATTTTATAGGGACAGTCCCGATATTCGGGGCTTTTTCTTACATAGATGCCTATTACCCCACCCGTGTCCCGATTTTTCACACTTGCTATCTGGTTACCCTAAGTGTATAGTATACAGAGCAGTATAAACAAGTCATTGTATGAAATTTTAGTTTGTACTGACTTCACTAGAGCTTTTTATGTAACCTGTTGTTAAACTAGGCAAATATCTAGATGAGGTGATACACTCCCTAGAAGACCTCTGTGTACCTCCAGTGGTACATGTACACCTGGTTGAGAGCCACTGCCTTAAAGGGACCTAATTTTCAGAGAGTGAGTGCTCAGTACTTCCTGAAAATCAAAGTGTTTCAAGTTGGGCCTCGCATCCCCCCAAATTTAAGACCTCCAAAAGCAACAGTCACTTTTGAAAAATTAGGCCTTAAAGCTAAGTTTTAAATGTTTGTCCTTTCCACTCATCCTATTAAAATTGGTTATTCAAGCACAGATGGGAATCTGAGTTTTGCAACAAATTTCAATTTAATTTGTAAAATTAGCTTACTGATGAATAAGTAATGATGTGCTGAGAAAGGAGTGAATATTAAAGCTAAGTTAATACATAATTCCCTAGGTCAGACATCTGCCCACGTTTTTGTTCTGTTTGTACAATCCCTAGTGCAATGAGGTCCATGACTGGGACTCCTTGGCACTATGACAATAGAATTAATAAATAATAATTAATCATTAATACCTTTAACATCTTCACAGAAGGCAGCAATGGAATTGCACTGCTCTAGATGGGCTTGCTCCATGCAACTCCACTGAGCCCATTCAGAGCAGAATTTGGCCGCTTAAAATCTTGATTCTAGCGTTTCTGTAAATACGCTGGTCTTTTCGCTTTATAAGACAATTCTGTAGCTACTTTTTACAAAAGAGAGAGAGAGACCAAAAAGCCATTAGAAGCTGTTTACCCCATGGAGTTTCAATGCTTACATTGATGTGACACAGACTATTTCAAGAGAACCTAAAGGGATTTTTCTTTTTTCCCCTTGAGAGCTTACTACTGGAACACTGTGAGAAACTATTTAATATGTACATTTTATTGCCAATTCACTTAAATACAAATGCAATAGAAGCATGATGCTGAGTATTGTTAATTCAAAATGTTTAAATGGATTACTGCTTCAAAGGATCAAATATCCTTTTTAATACATTCTAAAGAAACAGTGTGACACACTGCCTTGTTTTTATATTTTGCAATATAAATGGAATGTTCCTTTGTTGTGACTAGGTTCCATAAACATTAGACATGCACAGATGTGAGACTACGGTTCTTCCTTCAATATCCTAAATATTATTATTTAATATTTATATTACAGTAGCACCAGGTGCCCTGATCAGAATCTATGGGAGTAAACCTGCTTCGTCATCATTACATTTAACAAATTCAGTATTCTTCCACTTTGAAAACCTTCTATTATTCAAACTCCAGTTATGTGCATAAGTAAAAATGATATTGTCATTTAGCTCCAGATTAGCTGGAGATTAGCCTACCAATTATCATTTTTCCGGAGTTCAGAGTAAATGATGGGAAGTAAAATTAACTCATCAGGTGAAATCTTGGCCCCACTGAAATCAAAGGCAAAACTCCAATGGAATTTGATAGGCTCAGGTCTTCCAAATAGATGGCCCTGACCTCACGTGCTTTTGGGGACTGAACCTTCTGTTTCTTCTATGGAAAGGAAAAAGCCAACCCCCAAAGGAACCATCAAAAGTGTCTGTAATGGAGATGAAGAGAAAATCCTTTATAATGACAGAAGGAGTAATTTAAACCATCTATGGATGGATATTAAATTATTTCCCCCCTAGACAGACACTCTAGAAAAATAGTGGGATAGTCAAAGTTCTTTCAGACATTTTTAGTTTGCTTCAGATTTATTGAAGAAACTGAATACTCTCGTAAGTAATAGGATATGAGTTCTGTGAGAAGCAGACCTCTTTTTTAATCTTAATTCATAACATTAAATGTCTCAAAGATTCAAACCCTCAACCTCACATCGAAGGACTTGAGCTATTTAATTTAAAACTGTTAACCATTTTCATGTTTCCTTAGTGGAAAAGTTTAAAAATAATTTACATTCAAGCTACCTAGAAGTCATAAACAATTCCCAAGCTGAAGGTTTCCAAACTACGTTGATTAAAAAAACATACAAAGAAATTATTACTCACAAAGCAATATTGTTTGAAAACGTATAGTCTAAAAGAGAACATGCCAGAGAAATGAAGCAATAAGAGAAATAGCCTATTTCCTTCAAGGGCAGAGTAAAAATTCTTGGAATGTATATAGCCTCCACTGTATATTTCAGTGGTGATCTTCTGTGGTTCAAACTTTCCACAAACAACTTCTACTAAGATGAAACTCCACATGTATGGCCAGATCCCCTCTAGTGTAAATCAGCATAGCTCCATTGAAGTCAATGGCTTTACAACATTTGAGGATCTGCCCCACAGTTTTGTTCATTGATTTCATCTGGGCAATTTAGACTTTATATTAAACCAACATATGGCATCACCCTGGCAGGAGATGAGCCCTTGAAGTCAATGGGAATAGCGGAAGCTGAGCCCCTTTCAGGATCAGACCCATAGTGAGTGAGGCTTCTGTCTCAAAGTGAATTAATCTTTTGGAGGCAAGAGTTTGGATTTCCCAGACATAACTGTTATCTCTTATTCCAGTAGCTGGAGTGTAACTTACCCCAGCAATTAGCATTAGACCCTTGAATCAGAGGGCATCATAGGGCAGCACAGTTTTACATGTTCTGTTAACAATCTATCTTTACAGTAAAACCATGGGCATCAACCTGATTTGGAACATGATATTTACATATTCAAAATTTACCAACATCCAGAATAAAACAACATTCAATGCATTGGTTAAATCTTTGGAAAGCTAAAGCACACTAGTTGTAACAAAGGTTGTCAACTAAGAAACTGAACAAGTCAAACAATTCAAAACAATGTCCATAAACAACTGAATTTTTCTGTTATATGTAATATACTCCAAAGGTTGGAGGAATTCAAGTGCTCTTTATAGTCTGAACCTGAAACAGTAGGGCTCTTTATCGCCCAGCAGGTTAGGGAGTTCTTACATACACTGTCTGTGTGTGTCTGAAATTTACTACTAAAACAAAAGTTCCTGTATTCTTTAATCATAACTTATTCACTACTTGAAAGTCAAGTAAAAGAGTTGAAGAAATATATATATATTTCTTCCTAAAAATCTGGCTCTGTGTATTGTATATTTGTACCATAATGATGTTGGCTGTCTACGCCACAAAAAACACTAAATTCAAATCAGATTTAGGATTTGACTTAAATGCACTGAACGAAAGCAATGATATAAAGGCTGGAACTCACCATATTCTGTCTAGGCACTGCAAGACATATAATATTTGCTCTTCGGAAATTCTTATGTACAACAGGCCAAGCTGAGGATGGGCGTGGGGGGGGGGGAAGGACTCTGGGGCTTCAGCCCTGTGGCTCTGTTCCTTGCTTGAGCCCTGCGTGGGGCAAGGGGTGGGTGGGTGCTGGAGCTTGGGGCTCTAGCTAAGAGGGCAGTGATGGTTTCAGCCCCAACACTCTCCCTGTAGCTAAAGCCCTGAACCCTGACATGCCCTCCCCCAGCTGAAGCGGAGCTGTGGGGAGCCCTGAGCTTTGGCATTCTCCTTGAGGCTGAAACCAGGAACAGAGCTGCTGGGCTGAAGCCCTGAGCCTGCAGCTTGCTCCCTGCATGTCTAAAGCCCTGCGCCCCAGTGCTCCTGCGGGGCAGAAGCCTTGAGGCCCCTCCTGCCCTGCCCGGACCTCTGGTGTCCCAAGGGTTAGAAGCCCTTCTCCCTCAGCCCTGATACCCTCCCACCCTGCAGCTGCAGCCCCAACACCCCATGGCTGAAGTCCATAACGTCTTGTTCAGAGTTACGGAACATTTCAGAGTTACAAACAACCTCCATTCCCGAGGTGTCTGTAACTCTGAGTTTCTATTGTAAAGCTTCTTTCATTATGGATTTGGCATAGTCTGGATGATGATGAAGTCCATTTAATGACAAGCAAGGGGAAATTATGCCACAATATTTTGCTGGTGGTAAAGTCTGGTACAACCAGTTATGAAGCTAAATTCTTTGAAGACAAATTCAGGGGTATGTCTGAATCTGGCATGAGTGGAGGGCTTACATTTGAGATGGATAAATGGCTTGAGTCTACAATATCAAATTTGATTTTGAAAGCCTGATGATATCGCCAGTGGGCAGGAATGTTTGAATCTACTTGTGTAGCTGTTCCTGCTGGCTGGATCTCATATTCAACTCCCTCACCCCCACAGGGTTGCTGTACCTGCTGCATGTGCTGCTGTACTAGGGCTAATTACTGCCCAGTATCAAGCCTTTCATTCCTGAATAAGATAATAGAGAAGTAGCCAAAGGACTCATCTAACTGAAGCTGAGATTCTAAATCCGGTACAATGTGGATTCAGATGAGGAATGGGATGGAAACAGCTTTTGTGGCACTGATGGATAATCTCTGGCTGTCATTGGATGGTGGGCAGACATCTATTTTCATCCTCTTGGACCTCTGTACAGAATTTGATATTGTTGACTATGAGACACTGCTCTCTCACCTAAGAGAGGTGGCAGAAGCCCAAGGGAATTCACTCAGTAGTTCAAATTCTTCCTGGAGGGGGGCGGGGGGAGTGAACCTAAAACGAGAAAAAGAGCACCTCTGCCACTAGATTCCACACTTCTGGAGTCCCACAAGGATCAATTTTCTCTCCAGTCCTATTCAACACCTATGTGCAGCACTAGGTGAAGTGGCAAGGTGGCCTGGTCTTAAGTGCCAGCAATATGCAGATGACACACACAGCTACAGCTTTATTTATCTTTCAATAAATATGACCATACTACTACCACCAAGATTGATGGCCTAGTAGTGCTTGCACAAAATCAGTTCACAGATGAAGAACAGCCGGTTCAAGATGAACTTGAGAAAGACAGTGGTGATGCTGGTGTGCAGAAGAAAGCACTCTGAACAGTTTGCAGCCACCTGTACAGTCTCCTTTGGGTACACATTGACCATTAGTCATTTCAACCTGCTGTTTTAGGCGTACTTTCTGATTCGTCACTGACATTAACCTCTCATATAGCAACATCCACAATTAACTCTTTTTACCATCTTTGGTTGGCTAGGAGACTCCATGACATCACCACAGATGACCTGGCTGTCATCGACTATACATGCCAACACAAAAAACAACACAAGCATATAGGGACAAAATTAGAAAGGCCAAAGCACAAAATGTGATTTGTTAGTCTCGGGTGCCACAAGGACTCCTCGTTGTGTTTACCATAAGTGGATACGTTCATGAGTGCAAAAATACAATGAGATGCATAAGTGCCTCAAGATGATGTGCCTGAGTGCCTGGAATCAGCATTCTGCATAGACTCATTGAAGTGAATAGAGATGAGGTACATGAAGACACCAGTACCAGGCACAATGAGATGTCTACCTGCTGTTGAAACATAGCAACTCATATATCCTCAGCAATAATCAACAATGATTCAGGCAATAAAGTAAATAAAAAGGGGGATGTCTCCTGAGGCATCCTTCTCCCCCCTCCCTCTTTGTCTGGTCCTTGTCAGAACGTTGTCTGTTATAAACTCCTCAGCACCAGGTTTCTGCAAAGAGCACCTCACCTGGGTAGGGTCCCGCGCAAATCAAAAAAGCAGGTGCTCCCGAGTCAGCAGGGCTCCAAAGACAAGGAAGCGAGTGCCCAGACAGTGAGCTGCACCAGTGCCTTGAGTCACTGTAATGCTCTAGGACAAACACGGCGTGGTGTACCTGCGCCTAGGGGCAATGAGCTGTACCAGTGCTGCTTAGACAGAGCCAGGCAGGTCCTGAGGGACGCCTGCACCAGTCAGTCGCGACGAGGGCAGCTGAGACTCACGCCGTGCAGAGCACAGCAGCCTCTCGCCCAGGCTCGGGAGGGCAGGTCGGCCTGCTCTCCTTCCAGAGGGCTCCTCAGCCTTCAGGGGAAGCCCTGGCTGCCAACTGAGGCGGAGTCGGAAGCACGAAAGCACTGGGCGCTATTGGGCGGGACTGACAGCAGCCTCAGCAGCAGGAGGAGCTGGAGCTGCAGCGGCGGTGCTGGGTCGCGGAGCTGTGACTGAGCCCGGGCAGCGGCGGCGGCGAGCCAGAGCAGCAGCAGTAGCAGGAGCGGGCGCTGGAGCAGCCGCGAAGCCTGGGGGATCCCCGGGAGCCAGCGCTTGCGGCTCATGAGCCCGGGGCGGAGTCGCAGCCGCCTCTCGCCGCTGCGGCTTTGCGGGTGAATGAACCTGCCTCCCCCATCGTCTCCACTAGCACGAGCGGCTTCGCCGGGGTCCCGGACCCTCGCTTCTCCCGACACAAAATGGACGGTTTCGCCGGCAGTTTGGGTAAGTGGCGGAGCCTGTAGCATCCAACTCCCGGGGAAAGTCCGGACCCGCCCCCTCGTGCACGCACCCTGCACGCCACACAGCGGCGGGGCTGTAAAGCTGCCCTTGAGGACGATGGGACCCCCGCCCCGCGGGGTGGACTTTAGCAAGTGCAAGAGTCTCCTTCAGGTCCCACGTGCTGCCTGAATGCGGGTGCGGGTTGAAAGGGGACTGCGGGGTTTACTTCAGGGTGTTACTATGTTTTTTTTTGTGTTGTTTTTTTTTTGCTTTATCAGCTGTCAAGCAAAGATCCTCCCGAGATCTCTGTTCTCATTTGCACAGTCACGAATCCGCTTAAAATCCTAGCTGGGCAGAAACGCGCGAGAGGAACCAACCTCTATAAAACCTGGGGCTCCCGCCCTCCTCCGTTTCGGGCGCGGGGGATGGTTAGTTTTTGGCTGGGTGGAAGCCGGGTGTCCTGTGCCGTGGTGGGGGGGGCTGTGGGCATGGGGAGCTACGCCAGCGAAGGGATAGGAGGGAGCGAAAACTGCCGGCGTGGGGCCAGGATGGAGTGTGGGTTGCCTTCCACGCGCTTGGGTCGCCGCCTGCTTAGCAGCTTCTTTGCCAACCACGAGGTCCAGGCAGGTGCTTTGGCCTCTGCCTTCACGGGAGCTCCTCTGGGGCCGGATGGCATCTGGGGCATGTTTTAGTGTGAGGAAGTAGTATGGGGTGAGGGGGAGCCGCTTCATTCAGAAACCAGGGGGAGGGAACCTCACTCTCATTATGGTAGCACTCTCCAGGTTATGCCCAAATCCATGTTTTCAGTCCTGAATTTAATGAATCTATCTTTCATAAACAGTTCTATGCTTATACCGAGTTCTGTATCACACACAGCTAGAAGTGTGCAAAATCTGAGAGTTACAGCCTCCAGTGCTCTCATTGATTGACTCTTGATCAGAAAGTATTGGGAACCTCTCTCACTGTTAGCAATTTTTAGGTTAACTGCATACATTCTAAATGCCTGAATTTCACCCAGGTGTGACCAGCAGTTTAGCTGTGTTTCTTGCAAAATAAAGGGAACTAGAAAGTTTCTCAAGAAATATATTTTACTCAATAAAACATTATCTTTCACATTGCAATCGTGGTAAAATTTATATGGATAGGTCAACAACTGAAAGAAGAAAATGTTTGGTTTTGGTTATGTGTGTGAGAATACACTCAGATCTTTAAAGAGACACCAACTTGAATCTGGTCAGTTTCATGCAAGGGGTTAAAAGTAGTTTCAGGTAGGGTTGCCCCATTGTTCTTCCTCTACCATTTTTTTGTGGTTTTACAGTTACATTTTCATGTTAATTTCCCCCCCCCCTTTTTTTTTTTTTGCTGTGTGAAAGACTCACCCAGAGGAAACTGACCAAGATCCTAATCCTGCAATAAGCACTGTTTAGAAGAGTCCTGTGCCTGGGTAAAGTACTTTTGCAGGATTGGGTCCCAGATGATTTAGAGGAGAAATGCTTGGCAGCATCTTTAGCTGGTATAAACTGTCATAGCTCCATTGAATTCAACTGAGCTACAACAATCTATGCAAATTGAGAATCTGGTCCACGGAATATACATAAAGTGTCAAAATATGATTTTTTCCCCCTTATTTCTCACAGTCATGCATCCTCTTAGGAGTTTCATGTAACAATAAAAGGTAAAATAGTTTCACAAATGTGTGTGGGTTTTTTTTTAAAGTTGTTGGTATTCTAAAAATCTTAGAATAAGTGTTGTGTATGTTTCTAGCTATAGAATATACTTTAATTTTATTAAAAAATATTGCAACTCAGGATAGTTTATTTAATAACATTTTTCAACAGTACATATTATGAACACCTTTACGGGTGGAAAAGTGCAAATAATAATATATATTTTTCAACTTTTTTTTCATAATGCCATATACAAGTCCATTTGCAGTACCAAAACACAAAGTTTGCTATTTTTCAATGCAGTTGCATCTATTCTGACAAAAGCTGTGATAGGGAGAACTCCCGCAAATCTACCTTTTGTGGTATGATAGGTCTCTCCCTATAAAGGTTAGATTTTCAGTTCAATTTTACAGTCCTACTGTGAAATCCATATAATTAGAAAATTCTTCTCAGCTTTTTAGAAAAAAATACTTATTTAAATGCTTTTGAGTGTGATTATGACCTTTTAGATTTTTGAAATGTCTTTTCTGTCATTTTGGGCATCTGCCTGAACCAAACTGGTAACCATAATTAACAGTATGCTATTTTGTATTTGGCTCTCTGCCTTATACTCTATTCCTTCTTGAATAATTTTCATGGTCATTGTATGCCTTGTGATCATAAAGTGACACGTGAGGAAAATCATACAGGTTCTGTTTCCATTTTTAACAGGAAAAATTGTGCCTCTGGATGACATATGCAAATATAATACAGTTAATATTTAAAAGCATCTTCACCCCAGTGGTGAAGTTGATCAGCATTTCAAAGAGTATCTGTACTGTGTTAACACATGAAGTGATAGCCATCCCACCTAAAGCTATTATTTTTTTTCTTATGTCAGGAAATAAAATGTATGCGAAAAGTGCCATTTTGCTATGTGGACGTTGGTGTTTGTAAGGCATTAATTCTACTGCAGTCAGATCCTGCAGCATCTTACTTTCATGAATAATCCTTATCCATGTGGGTAGTCCTATAGGCCTCCCTTGCATGTATAAGGCTTGCATGCATGAGTAAGGGGTTTCAGGATTTGACCCCTCATTTGTACCATTGTTTGGTCAGGCAACAGTGATTATGATTTTATTAAAGTTTATTGAGGGCTGAACACAGTTCAACATGCCTACTTTTTAATTACATATAATGTGACCTTACATCCATTGTAAATTAGTCTTTGATTTTTTTTTTCTTTATAGTGAACATTGACCAACAGCTGTTTTCTAGGCTTCGGTTAAGGAAAGGGCATTCTTAGAATTTTTAGCTTTGAAGTATGATGCCTTATATAACTACCTTGTTTTTCATTTGAGTCATGTTGCGTATTTTTTTTTTTTTTGTGACTAAAATTGATTGATTGTTGCACTTGCTGGTAATTCAAACCGAATGATATGTATATTGTTTGAGATTTTGAATACTTCCAATTAATATCAAAATAGTATACATTAGTAGTTTTCTGTCTCAGGAAGGACATAAATTTACTCAATTTGGAGAAGAGTATAGAAATTTACTTACTTTTCTGTAAGTAAAAGTACTTTAGCTAGACTGTGTGTGTGTGTGTGCATGTGTGCGCGCGTGCGCGTGTTATACCAGCCAAGCATATTTGCGGCAGAGCAAGTTGTCCTGTTAATAATGGGGCCTGTCATTATTATTGGGAAGGCAAAAAGTTATTACAGATTGTGCCCTCCAGCACAGGCAGAAATACTTTCTAACATGTTTCTTGAAGTTGAAAAGACTTTACTCATCTATTTTCTTTTGGCTTTATTGTTGAAACTTTCATGAGCATAAACAGATCAAAGAAACCCATTTTTATATGTAATTTTAAAATTATTGTTGAGATCTGGATAAGTGCAACATTGTACATAACACGCAAGAGAGTATATTACTGAACATGAGTAAAAAATCCATATATTACAAATTAACTTCCAGTCGAGGCAATTATTGGTTTCCTTATCGAACAGAATACTGAAGTCCTTTTTTCTTCTCTGCCAGAACTTCAAAGCATTTTGGGTTTAATTGTCTTGCAGTTGGGCCTGATGTATAATCAGAACTGGGTTGTTTATGACACAGAAATGTCTTTAGCATGTTATAACAATATGGTATAAAACACTTCAAAAAGATCCCTCCAACAAAGGAGGCTTTGACAAAATGGTATCCTATAAAAATCAAATGAAGAATTCTCACATTCTTATTAATTCTAGCTCTTGAATGGTGCTCTCTGCCCTGGAGTGTCAATTAACTCTTCACTGAAAGATTGGAAATATTTTGACAAAAAGATTAAATCAGTCCCTTGAAAAGCAAACCAAAAGAATAAATAATGTGGTGTTACAGCTAATAGGTGAACACAAATATATCTTTCAGGGGAACAAGAAGGAAGGAGAGTCATTACTGTTTGTGAGAATTGGAGAAATTAATGAGAAAGTGACGTATGAAGGGCCATAATATGTGTGTGGAATATGGATACCTGTACTCTTACCACATATTGTCACTAAATACCAGAAATGGGTGATAGCTGCCAAATGTTTGCTGCTCTAATTCCTCCTTTTTGTTCTTTCTTCCCTCATTCCCTACGCCATATTAGATGACTGGAAAATCTTGATATTTAATTGCCTGCTGCCACCCCTTCCTAGTATACATAGCTGTTTACCAAAGATATGCGCCTTTTGTTGAGTTAGAAGATAGGGTGACCAGATGTCCCAATTTTATTGGGACTGTTCCGATATTTACTTGTTTGTCCTGCGTCCCGACCGAACATTGGGGATGGGGAGCTGCCGGTGGGTGCTCAGCCCCGACCAATTTTTCCTGTATCCTAGCAGCTCTTTTTTTCTCTGCAGCCGGCGACCTCCTTCCCCCACCATGTCACGATATTTCATGTCTCTCATCTGGTCACCCTATTAGAAGAGCAAGGGTCTGGTGTACTGGGCTTCACTAAAGGCCATCATGGGCTGTGCTAAACTAGCAGATGCTCTGGAAGAAGTTGCTAGATTTGAGAAGCGCCATCTGTTGAAATGGTCACTGCCTCTCTGCACTCTTTCTTAGTTAAGGTATTGTTAGAAGAACGTGAGTTATCATTCTGCTGTGGCTGGGCTGAGCATGGTTGTTCACCATCTATATGGGCAGGTGTATGGAGGCAGAAATTGCTACATTTTTGATGTTCCCTCTTCTAGGCCTCTGAAGTGAGTGTGTGGGTGTGCCAGCAATTTTGTTGTTGGTACTACTACTAAATTCAGTTTAGCTCAGGGGTTCTCAAACTTCTTTGCACCGTGGCCCCCTTCTGACAACAAAAATTACTACACAACCCCAGGAGAGGGAATTGAAACTTGAGTCTCTCTTATTCCCACTGCCCCAGGTGAGCCAAAGCCTGAGCCCCACTGCCCTGGGTGAGGAAGGGATCAAAGCCAAAGCCCAAGGGCTTGTTCAGCCCCAGCCAGGGGGCCTGTAACCTGAGCCTAGCCGCCCTCGGGCTTCGGTTTTGGCCCTGGGTGGCAGGGCTTGGGCTTCAGCCCTGAGCCCCAGCAAATCTAAGCCAGCCCCGGTGAGATCATTAAAATGGAGTCTCAACCCACTTTGAAGTCCCAGCCCACAGTTTGCGAACCGCTGATTTAGCTCATTTGCTGGGCCTTTGTTTGAGGAATCACTCTATCCTATTCGCAGGGGCTGATGAGTTGTACCTTCCTAAAAAATGAAAACCTGGACAGAACAGGATTATGGTTTGACAAAGAAAAGTTAACTTGATTGGTACCAGCAGATGTTAGTCACACTGGTAAAGAAGACAGTTGGTGGCTTTTTCACACACTGAGGTAGTCCATCTTGTTAAAATAGGAATTAATTGGCTGGAAGTAGCCATCCTTCTTTATGTCAAACAACTGAGAAAATGACTGTATGTTGCAAAAGTGACCTTTTGTGCAGTAAACATGCAGTGTTGGGAATGGCTGGCAAGTAAAACTTCTGTTTTTTAAAAAAACCCAAGTGTGGTTATTTTATATTTTCTTTAGAAAAGTACTTACATCTGGAACACCCCAGAGAATTACTGTTCTACTTAAAGTCAGTTTCTTACTCTCTAGCCTAATACTTTTTGATTTGAGCATAACTATGTGTTGGATTTAATTCTCTGGGAAGACCTAGATTCAAAGACATATTTAAAAAGACATAATTTAAAAAAAATTCATTGAGGTTGTATATCATGTTGTATGTAAGAGAAAATTGAGAGAAAATAGTGCAATAACAAATCTCTTAAAGGATTCTATTGCATTTGTTAAAATGTATATTGTCGCCAGTTATGCTGCTGGTAACCTATAGTGAGATCCCTAGTGGTAGTCCTTGTTAGGCAAAAGCAATTCAGTTTCTCTTCCTAGTGTGACTTGAAGCAGTCACTGAAGGTCTTTTTCTCCTACTTGCATCAGGTGGTCCTTTCTAATCCATCTCTTAATAAGGGCAGTATTATGCCTGCAAGGGTGCTAAGGACATACTTCCTGTGTACCTCCTTCTACGTACTGCAGAGAAAGTGTTAAACTGAGCTTAATTAAGGAGCATGTGGCGTGCTGGTGCAGGGCCTCCCAGAGGATTCAGGGGGCCTGGGGCAAAGCAATTTTGGGGGCCCCTTCCATAAAAAAAGTTGCAATATTATAGAATCCTATATTCTTGTGGGGGCCCCTGGGGCAAATTGCCCCACTCCCCCCCGCCCCCCTCGGCGGCCCTGTGCTGGTGAGTATGAAGGTCCATGTACTTCATCTGATGTGAAATGTTGCCAGCAGGGATACTGGTTTTGAAAGTAAGTTTGTTTAGGAAAGAGCAGATTAGAATCACCAAATAAACAGCTAGGTTTTCAAAAATTCAGTTATGACTTCTAATTTATTTTTATTTGGCTATATATTAATAATTCATAATACCAGTTAATAACTAGGTTAAATTACTCTACCACTCATCCAGTTCTATTGTCTCTGCATTAGTCACTCTGTGTAACAACTTGTGTTATGAAAAAGTATGGTGTCACATTGTAATTTTATTAGTTATTTGTTTTGTTTTTAAGGCATCATTGAATTCCAATTGAGAGTGCATTTTCTGATGCTTACTAAGGAGAAGAGTACTCTGAGAAAGGTGGTAACCATGTGAATGCTGCGGTTTTTCACTTTGGATTCACTTTAGATTAGATTTCAGAGTAGCAGCCGTGTTAGTCTGTATCCGCAAAAAGAACATGAGTACTTGTGGCACCTGAGAGACTAACAAATTTATTTCAGCATGAGCTTTCGTGAGCTACAGCTCACTTCTCACTTTTAAGAAACCTTGAGGTGGGCATTCTGATAAAAGGTATCGTTCCTAGACAGGCTATCAGATGCTGCTGATAGTGCAGGGAGTCTTTACTAGCAGAAGTGGTGCATGTGTATGAAGTCAAGTTAGCTACAAAAGCAGTATTTCAAAAGGAGAAAGGGGAGAAAGATTTCAGGCCTGAGTTTATAGATAAGTCTGGGAACATGAAGCCTTTCTATTCTCCTCCTCCACCTCTTTTTATATTTAAGATCTTTCTCTTTTTGGCTGGTTGTAATAGCTGCTTATGCTACGTGCCATCAGTGAATGTGACAATGTTCCTTCTAAGCCTCCCCAAACCAATCCATCTTTATTAGTTTATTAGTAGCTCTTTTTCTAGATAGTGGGTCTTTCTTCTTTCCTACTTATTGCAGTAGAATTTGTATGCTAAATATAGCTATGTTTTGGACTTCCTTACTCATTGGTTGGTTCCCCAATTACTCTGACATTTGGAGATCAGATATGATTTGTCTTTTTGCTCAGTTCTACTTTCCAGGGCTGTGCTACTGTTTGTTGAAGCAGCAAGCAGGAATTCTGGTATGTTCTCCTCTGTTGGTGATCTGCTCTGCACCCAAGTTCTATCTAGCTTCATTTTTTCCATGGTCACTGCAAATTTGACTTCTAGGGGATTTGTTTTCAAATGTGTGTGTTTAAAATATGTATTTTTAATTAACGGCAGAGCAGTACAAGTACGTGCATGTATTACTAAACTGAAAATCCTAAACATACAAAATGATGGTTAAGTCAGATGGGCTAAGATTTTCCTAATCTGCCTTCATTTCCACTGAGGATGGGAGATGAAGCTTTATTTTCTTCTTTGATAGGCATGGACCAAGATTTCACTGATCTGCAGAGATTTCTTGTTGAGTATAAATCAACTTTCAATGAACGTATGGTTAATTGGAATACCACATTGATTTCAGTTGAGAGTTCTGTTTAAAAACTGATGGCATGGATAAAGTCAGTGGTTTCTAATATAAGGTTTCCAATTCAGTTTTCTAGGCTGGGTACAGAGACCAAGAATTAACCACATGCATTATAATTCTAATACGTATCTTAAATTACCTCTTGGTTTTATGGGTAATAGAAAAACCTGGGGCTAACATGAAATTGTGCACTGAAATATCCATGCTACCGCTGACTAAATTCCTTCCCAGAAGTGGTAGATATTGAGATCTGACCATGTAGAACAGAAAAAAAGATGGCTGGAATTTTACATTTCTTGCATATATTTGGTGTGACCCACTTGTGGTGAAAAAATACTTTTAGACAAAATATAATCCTGAGATCTTTGCTAAATTTATATGTGTGGGTTCCTTTTAGAACAAAAGACTATTTTATAGGTGTAATATTGGTTGGTAAGTCTTTTTGCCGTTTGTTGCTATTTAACTTATAAGAATCCCAGAAAGAGCACTTTAAGAATACAGATGGAAGCTTTGATGAAACCCTTTGGCATATTCCTTCTTTATAAAGGGGAGCAATGGGAATACTATTAGAAGCTTAAAAAATGAGAACAGCAAGATTAAACTTTTCATTTAAATGTAGTAAAGCTTACTGGATGTCTGTGTCTTTTTTGTTTGAGAAAGTTAAATAATAACTTTCTGGTATGAAAATGTAAAATTTATATGCCCCCCCTCCAAAAAAAACAAAACCAAAACCTCGTATTTCATGAACATACCCAATGGAAAGTTAGTGCTTCCTACTGCTGTTTATTTATTTTTTAAATCCAAAAGGTGTCTCTTTAAAATTATGGTTTAGTAGAGAATACAGTAAATTCTAATAGTGTCTGAATAAGAAATAAAAAAAAATCCAGTCCTTATTGCAAATATAGTTATAAGACAAAGCTAGAAAAGGGAGCTGTGAGCTCCTATTGGCAACTTCACAGCAGCGATCTACTAACAACTACTATACTTAGAGCTGTCCTCTTGGTTTTTAGAATCTAGTGCACAAGTTAAATAAAACCCACCGTATTAATTTAATCCATATTTAGAATTCCAGAAAAAGAATTTGTAAACCCAATAAAACAGAACTTGACAGGAATTTTTGTTTTGTTTTTAAATATTTAAGCTTTTGAGGTGGTAATAAACACAGTTGGAATGTAGATTGTGTTTAGGAAATTGATTTGTTTCCACTGCTGTTCTAAAGGTTTAGAAATCATTTGTATCTTAAAAAGTTTGTGTCTGTGACTAGTAACTTGTTTAAAAGAAAAGGTTTTAAATGTCACAAATTTAGCCCTAAATCCTTCAGTCAGATTTGTGTCTGTTTAAATGTGTGCACAGATCTGATTGCAGCAGGAAAGGGACTATAACTTGTGTATCTTTGTCTCCCAGAATTTTTGGACTGAATTTCAAATGTATGAGTGAGGGTATACCATATGTGAGTGGGGGCAGGAGTGGAGAAATAGTCCTTCATTTTCCAAACGTAAAAAATCTGCTTGAGAGCTTTGTACAGTTCTCTTATTTTTTTTCTTCACATTAAAAACCCTGATTAATAAAGCCATTTATTGAGCTTGTTTAGACTTGATAGTATTTCTTACATAAATAGTATCTTGGTAATTTCTGCACATTAAATTAATAATGCATTATTGCATTTGCTTTAGGCAGAAGAGATTCATCTTTACCAAGTAAAACTGTTTGTTTTTTTCTTAAGGGCAGTGAAATGTTTTTAATTTAAAACATCTTCGTAATAAACTTCATTCTTTTTTAATATCTTTTTAATGGAATACATTATTTTAGGCTTTGATGAATCTACAGAAATTAGAGCTGACTTGAACCTAAGTTGTGCTCGAAATTTGCCTTGATTTTAATTTAACCTGCCAACTGGCAGTAGTTTGCTCAGATATTTTTTTGGTCTGCAAGCTTTTCAACCAGACTGGATGCAAACTGTTTATTCTTTATCTGCATACCACAAATGTTCTGGAGCTGCTGTATGCAGATGCATTTCAAGCTATAGCTTTATTTGGTGTAAAAAGTCACATGGTATCTATCCTGGGACCCTCTTTGGCTGAGCCATCAGGAGGGTTAGCAAAAGCCATTTTCACTTGGTTTCTGAGAAATGCAGGATGTGTTTAGCTGTTTTCTAAAAGAAAAACATTTATTATGGAGGAAAGTTTAAAAAAATTAGTGCTTCAGGACAATGTTGATGATTTATCTTGTTCCAAGTGTAAAATATTAATTGCCTTTGTTTTGTAGGTAAAGCATAAGCCCCACACAAAAATGCTGCTGCAGCAGAGGGTTTAGCCTATGGGGCAAATTATGAGCACTGAATAATGATATACTGGGCAGGGGGAATTGGGGTGAAGAGAAGATGTGAGGCAAGAAGCCAGCATAGTTTTGTTGCAAGTGCTGGGCTAATGGGGTGGGAGTGCAAGAGAAGGAGGCTGGAGGTGGAGTGTGTCTAGTGATGTCAGTGGTCCTAGCAATCCCAGAAGGAGTGGGACTGGGTTGGTATTGCTATGAGCAGGGCTGGTATAACCACTAGGCAGCTGCCTAGAGTGCCAAGATTTGGGGGCGCCAAAAAGTGGAGTCCGGCATCACGGGAGTCAACTGAGCAGGGCAGGGTGGGGAGTGAGGCCTCCATAACTAGCCTGCCCCCGCAGTGAGGGGCGCCGTGTAGGATGGTCAATAGGAGCCTGCGGCAGAGCAAGGAGGAGACAGCCAGTCGGGCGCAGCGACCAGCTTGGCCGAGGGACGGAGCCTTTGGGGGAGGCAGGACACGGTCCTGAGCTCAGGTGAGCTTCACCCTCCAACGCACCATGCCTGGGGCCGAGCGCCGTCGCCTCCTAGGGCGAGGGAAAGTGAAACTAAACCCCGCAGCGCAACGGAGGGGAAAGGGCTGGCCCAGGTGCACTTCCAACCCTCTTCCCCCAGGGGTACTGTGCCAATGTGGGAGCTGGCCCTGATTCCCAGGGAGATCCTCACTTGCTCCCTGGGAGAGCCTGGCTCTGCTCTCCTTACCCTTGGGTCCCCCCACCCAGAGGGTGAAGCACTCAGAGCCTGGGAACGTTTAGAGACCCTGCGAGCTGGGGGCATTCTCAGCCTCCTCCTTGCTCATAGGTTTCCCCAGGCCAGAAAGAACTGTTATGATCATCTCCTCTGACCCCCTTGTATTAATTCTAATGAACAGTGCCACATTATGCAGTATTCCTTTTTGACAGTTTATAATAAGCAGTGCTCTGGGGGAGGGGTGGAGGGGTGCAAGGCGGAAGTTTCGCCTATAGCGCAAAATATCCTTGCACCGGCCCTGGCTATGAGTCATCAGGTTTTTGTCACTGCTGTGAAATCTATCACTGTTTTTCATGATGCTCTGCAGCAACTAAGCAAAGGTATGAGCAGCAGCGGGGTCACTGAAACTAGATATCTGCAGACTTAGGGAGATTGCACTGATTTTTAAAAGTGGTTTATGTTTCTCTTCACAACCAATAACTTGGAAGCTGAAGTTCTGCAGCAATAGTTGGCGTATGCTTCCACGCTCGCTAGGGAAAGGCTCCCAGTTGCTACTGGTGAGCTGATCGTGTCTTAGAAAATTGAACAGACTCTGGGTGGCTTTGGCTTAATGTCACTGTGCTTCAGTTCTCCATTTGATAATAATGGGTAATAATATATACTGACCTCATAGGAGTGTTGTGAGGCTAAGTTAGTTTATGTTCATAGAGTGCTTTGAGATCTTTAGAGGAAGTGGTGCTATCCTGTACAAATGCACAGTATTATTAGTTCTGCAGCACTTTACAGGGAAAGGTGGATAATTTAAGTAAACGGGTTTATTTTCTTATTTCATTTAGTTTTTAAAGAAACTGTTAGGGTGGCTTTTTAAAGAAAATAACTTAGAGCTTGTTTGTTTTTTGTTTTTGCTGCTGATTTTTTTAAAAAAGTGACCAACTAAAACTTATGCCAGTAAAAACCAAAACTAAATGCTTAAGCTTCTTTAAAAAAAAAAAAATCAACACAAACAAAACTCCATAGTTCCTTTAAAAAAAAAGAAGTATGATCTAACTTACCCAGTTCTCTGTAAAGCATTTCATCATGATGCTGTTGTGTATCCTCTCCATCTAGCACAGCTAACTGGGAAGGTCAGAGAGTCATAGACTTTAAGGTCAGAAGGAACCAATATGATCATCTAGTCTGACCTCCTGCACAACGCAGGCTGCAGAATCTCACCTACTCACTCCCGCAACAAACTCCTAACCTACATCTGAGCCACTGAAGTCCTCAAATCATGGTTTAAAGACTTCAGGGTGCAGAGAATCCTCCAGCAAGTGGCCCATTCCCCATGTTATGGAAGAAGGCAAAAAACCCCCAGGGCCTCTGCCAGTCTGCCCTGGAGGAAAATTCCTTCCTGGAGGAAAGTTCCCCAAATATGACAGTCAGCTAAACTCTGAGCATATGGACAAGACTCACCAGCCAGACACCCAGGAAAGAATTCTCTGTAGTAACTCAGATCCCACCCCCATCTAACATCCTATCACAGGCCATTGGGCATATTTACCACTAATAGCCAAAGTTCAATTAATTGCCAAAATTAGGCTTCCCATCATACCATCCCCTCCATAAACTTATCAAGCTTAGTCTTGAAGCCAGAAAAGTCTTTTGCTGCCACTGCTCCCCTTGGAAGGTTGTTCCAGAACTTCACTCATCTGATGGTTAGAAACTTTTTCATCTGATTTCGAGTGTGAATTTCCTGATGGCCAGTTTATATCCATTTGTTCTTGTATCCACATTGGTACTGAGCTTAAATAATTCTTCTCCTTCCCTGGTATTTATCCCTCTGATATATTTATAGAGAGCAATCATATCTCCCCTCAGCCTTCTTTTGGTTAGGCTAAACAAGGCAAGCTCATTGAGTTGCCTTTCAAAAGACAGGTTTTCCATTCCTCGGATCATCCTAGTAGCTCTTCTCGATACCTGTTCCAGTTTGAATTCATCCTTCTTAAACATGGGAGACCAGAACTGTGCACAGTATTCCAGATGAAGTCTTACCAGTGCCTTGTATAATGCTACTAACACCTTCTTATCTCTACTGAAATACCTCGCCTAATGCATCCCAACACCGCGTTAGCTTTTTTCATGGCCACATCACATTGGCAACTCATAGTTGTCATAAGTAGATAGGTAAGGGTTAATTTTCTTTTACCTGTAAAGGGTGAACAAAGGGGGAACCAAACACCTGACCAGAGAACCAATCAGAGACCTGGATTTTAGACCTGATTTCAAGTCTGAGGAACTGAAACTCGCAGTCTTTGTTTCCGGCTGAGTAGACCGCTTTTCGTCTAACTCCAATCTTCTTCTAATATTCTACTATCAAGTGTGTAGTCAACAAAGACCCCAAAGCATAAGCTGTTTATGGTGCTTGGTTTGTATACATTGTGTTATTTTGCTGGACTGGTTTAATTGGGCATATGCTTTTAAATCAGACTGTTCATTCCTATTTCTTTAGCCACATCCCTGTATGAATTTCATTAATGCCGTTTTAGTATACTGTAATGTTCTTTCTTTTTTATATAAAGTTTTCTTTTTAAAACTGTGCGAGTTTCTTCCTATGAGGCAAATTAGAAAAATTTCTTGCCCGAGCTCTCTACCTCTGTGGACAGGGCAGGGAGGGAGCCCAGCTCTGTGGTTACTTTCCTGGTGCTCCAGGGGCGGAATAGCTAGGGAAGTTACAGGTGGGAATAGAGGTAAGATTATTCTTGTTTCACCTGTCTTGGAGGGCGTCTCTTTGGAGAGCACGTTTTCTGGTATTGGTAGTAAAAGAGATTGCTTCAATTTCCCTAGGGTTTGCCACGAGCGGAAACACTAGACGAGGGGGAAGGGAGGGGAGATAATTCCCTTACTGGTAGACTCCTACTTGCTGAGTCTTGGGCGTCTTTCCAGGGAGTTGGTGAGGCCGGAGTGTCCCCAACCCAGATTTGGAACCGGGTAGAGCCAGAATCCTTTCTGTGGCAGCGAATAAGCACGCAAGACTGTATAAGCTTGAGCGGAGTCTATGTTAAGCCCCCACCAGAATTTTGGATGCTAAGACCAATTTCGGACCCACGTTACACAATAGTCATCTGGATCAACCAATTACTCAAGGTCCTTTTCTTCCCTTACTCTAATGAGATCCGCCACTATAACAACAATTCTTTTATTTAATTCACTAATGCATGACCTTGCATTGTTCACTATTAATCTCCTGTTAACTATTACCAGTTTACAAGCTCATCCAGCCCTTCCTGTATCCCGTCTTCTAGTTTCAGTATCTCCCAGCTTCATTCATACGCAAACTTTATTAGCCACTCCCCACTTCTTTGGTAAGCCGTAAATATAAAAGATATTAAATAGATTGGGTCCCAAAACTGATCGATGAGATCCACTAGTAATCTCCCTCCAGCCTCTGACAGTCACCTTTCAGTATGACCAACGTAGTCTCCCTTTATTACCAGTCCCTATATCCATACTTCATTTTCATATTGATCCCATCTTTTCCAATTTAGACTAATAACTTCCCCATAATGGAACGCATCATAATGCCTTACTGAATCGAGGTAAATTAGATGTCGCACTCATTTCCTTTATCTAAAAAATTCTTTACCTTCTCAAAGAAAGGATGTATCAGGTTGGTTTGGCACAGATCTCACCTTTTTTGTAAAACCTGTGTATTTGTCCCCAATTACCATTGGATCCTCATGTTTTCCAAAGACCTTGCATACACAGATGTCAACTGAGAGGCCTGTAGTTATCCGAATCACGTTTTCCCTCTTTCTTAAAAAATAGGAACTATTAGCATTCTCCAGTCCATACCGTACAACCCTAGAGTTTTACGGAGAATTGCATATAAATTCTTTTGCTAAATGGGGACTTTTCAATTTTCATGTGCCAGATCTTTTATATTCTTGTAGATGAGCATTATTCTGACCCCTCCAAATTTAAGTCGCCATAAAGCTGTTTGGAGTTTGCTTCATCATTGACCCTCATATCCGCTTCCTCATGTCATCCTGCCTTATCCTAACGCTCCTCATAAAAGACTCCTCCCTCCATCCTCATGTTTACTGGCCCATGTTTTCTTCTTATTTATATGGCTATAGAACTTTTTACTATTGGTTTTAATTCCCTTTGCAAGGTCCAACTCTATATGGCTTTTGGCCTTTCTCACTTCATCCCTACATGTTCTGACCTCAATAAGGTAGCTTTCCTTGCTGATCCCTCCCATTTTCCACTCCTTGTAGGCTTTCTGCTTTTTCTTAATTACCTCTCTTGCTCATCCAGCTTGGTCTACGACTCCTGCCTATGAATTTTTCCCCCTTTCTTGGGATGCAGGCTTCTGATAGTTTCTGCAACTTTGACTTGAAGTAATTTCAGGCCTCCTCCACCTTTAGATCCACAAGTTCTTCAGTTCAATCCTCTTCCCTAGCTAATTTCCTTAAATTTTTAAAGTTAACCCTTTCAGAATAAAAACCCCTAGTCCCAGATCTATTCTTGTTTATCCTTCCATTTAGTTTGAACTGAATTAGCTCATGATCACTTGAACCAAGGTTGTTTCCTACAACTATTTCTTCAGTGAGGTTCTCACTGCTCACCAAAACCAAATCTAAAATGGCATCTCCTCTTGTTGGTTCAGTAACTACTTGGTGAAGGAATCCATCAGCTATCGCATCCAGGAAAATCTGAGCCCTATTATTATTACTTGCACTTGTCCTCCAGTCTATATCTAGGAAGTTAGTCTCCCATGATCACACAATTCCCATTAGTATTTACTTCATTAAAAACCTTGAAGAGGTCTCTATCCATATCCGGATCAGATCCCGGTTGTCTATAGCACACCTCAAGCACTATCCCGGGGGCTTTGGTAGCTTTTTCCCTCCAATGTGATTTGTGCCCAGACAGACTCTGTCTTATCCATTCCATCCCTTACAGTCTACCTCATCATTGATATACAATGCTACTCCATCACCTTTGTCTTTATTTCTGTCTTTCCTAAACAGCACATAGCCTTCAATACCTGTACTCCAGTCATGAATACTATTCCACCATGTTTCTGTTATCATTATAATATCTGGTTTCACTTCCTACACCAGTAACTCTAGTTCCTCCATTTTGTTACCTAGACTCCTCACATTGGAAAATCTTAAAACATCTTAATTTTTGCTGTTTGGCTTCGCTCAGATTCTTTACCTGATTTGGCACAGACATTCTACTGTCAGTATCACCTATTAGACTGGTATCTACAATACCCTTCCTTCTTATGTCCATTCTCCTACCCACGGCTGTATCCTTTCTTACTTTGTTTTCTTCTCTCTCAATGTTAAAATCCGGCATGGAGATTACCTAGTCATCTCCCAATCATCTCCCCCAAATTTCTAGTTTGAAGCTTTCTTAATCAGTTGTGCCAGCCTCCATTCTAGAAGTCTATTTCCCTCCCTACTCAGGTGAAGTCCATCCCAAGAAAATAGTCGTCTGTCAAGTACAAGTCTCATAATAACCGTGTTAGTATCATTGAGAGAAGGGTCCACTTTGTGAACAGACATGGAACACAACCACAGAATTCAATGATTATATGGTGTGGGTGTCCCACTCATGTGTAAAGGGCATCTTTTCTTTTGTGACACTAGTGTTAGGGGGTTGCTGTCACAGGAGTTCTGTAGTTATAGCTTCGCATCGTGGTCTTTGAATGCAATTTTGTCTAACTTCTGGTAAACTCATCAGGCCCTCAAATACAGTGTCTCAGAGAGGTCTAGCCTGTTTGTGAATATTATCAACAAACTTGTGTGAACTCACATGATTTCATGTGAGACTCCAAAGACGATGCAGAATAATAAACTTGGCCAGTGGTTTCTCTTTGAGATTAGAATGTGGCCTGAACCTTTCCCATGCAAGCCAGTTCTGATGGAAAAATTCATAAAGCCATTTGGAACCAAACTGGGATTTGCACAGATCTAAATGTGATGTCTTCTTAGAAACCATTACTAATTAATTACCTCATTTAAAACCTGGGGAAAGGTCTTTGTTTATAATATATAATTTTTTCCCAGTTCAAAATTGGTATTTAGTAATAGTAGTGTAATAAATTCTAAAATCATTACACTCAAGCAGTTTATTCTGCAGTGTGTTGCTTTTCATATAAAAATTGATAGCATAAATGGGTTGAGGATGCATATAACTTATTTATTATCTTATGGGATGTAAGTTTTTATTTTGAGCTGTGTTGTTTGCACAATGCCTACTTGTATTTGTGTTGTGAAGAAGTACACTCAATAACTTTTTTGGAGACTTCAGCCAACAAATGTATAACACTGATTATATGTGCAAGGCTTGGAGAGAAGAAAAGGGATATGGTGTAGATTAGAGGAGTCATATACCCCCAGGGAATTTTGCTTAGATATTTCTTTATTTAGAAACATAGTATTCAGACAGAAATGTCGTCTAATGATCAAACATAATAAAAAAATGCCTATTAGGACAGAAATGTCATCTAATGATCAAACATAATGAAGAAAATGCCTATTTTGGTCTGGTGTTGAGGGTGTGATAACTTAATACCACGAGCTAATTTAGATTAACATTTGCTAGAACTCAGCCGGCATCAGGCTGTAAGAAAGGAGAGCTCTGATTACGCTGTTGCATACCTTTCTGGGCATGTAGCCTGGACAACATTGGAGCTGTGGGTCTGACCCAGACTCTTCTGTTATGGGTGATTTTTTTTAAGGACCTTAAAATATGGTTCTGCTATCAAAATGATCCTGTAAAATTGGCATCATTGGGTCTCATGTTTTGTGTCTCAGTGAGTTCTGTACAAAAAATGCTCAGTTTAAAATTATATTGCTTCCTTCCCAGAAAAATGAGACTCAGTTCTGAGAGTCAAGCATGGCACCTTCCATCTTGTACATTGTCACCAGTAATAAAGTCCAGATATAGCCCTCAGTAATTCCAAATTATCTTCAGTAGGTTTGCACAAGTGTAACTGGAACTAAGTAAAAACTCTGTGATGCACAAAAAGGAATAGAAATAGACTCATTGAAGCTTAGCTTTGCAGGGCTAATGGGTAAAAAGTTAGTATTGTCACTCAAGTAAGTAGATATGGTTCTAAATTCCTAATCAGAACCATTAAGGTTCAGTTAAGATGCAGTTTTTACATACTCTGTTTTCAGAATAGAGTTGTACTTTAAGATCTGCTTTGTCACTGAGGTTAAGTACCAGTCTAGCAATGCTTTACATAGTATTAATGTCACATGTTTGTTTCTACTTACTGTATTATTTTGCACCTCCTTTTGTTGCCAAATTAACAACAAAATATTCTCTTTAGGCAACCTGAAAATGTCTCAGATCTGTAACTGGGCATTTATTAGTGGGTGCTTTGTGGGAAAAATATGAATTTGGACATTGAGAGAGGCAATATCAGGTGTAGGTAGGAGCTTGTTACTAAGCTATAGGTCAGACTGTGATTGTTCTTCTGAAATAGAGCCACTAAAAGGCTAGGTGAGGGGTTTTCCGGAACAATGGAGATACTAACAGATCTGAAAGGTAATATGTACATTTATGATCTACCACTCTGATTTTATGTAGATCCAAATAGCATTTCTGCTGATATCTGTAAAGTAATGTTACCAGGGTAGCTCTGGTACAAACTCACATAGAGCAAAATCCTTTCATTTGCTTTATGAACTCAGCATTCTAATCTGAATTTATTGCAGATTTTTCTGATTTAGTCTCAGTTATACCTGTGCATATTGTTAAATCCCAAAGATAATGATTCACCTGAAGCATTCTAGCAAATTTACATCATTCTACTTTTGAGATAATCTGCCAGTGGCATGCTTAGTAGGGCAATGTTTAAACAGATGCTCACTTTCTTTTTTGGGGGGCAAGGATGTTAATTTTACATCAAAGTGAGTTTTCAGCAGCATTTAGAACTTTTGTGTGTGTGTGTGTGTGTGTGTGAGACTTAAGTTGTGATGATGAAATCAAGATTGAATTTGTGTTTTTTGAAAAAGAAAAACCTAGAGGAATGGTTGATGGAAACTTTTTGTGATAGGTTTCAATTGTCAGTTACTTAAGTAGTGAAACATCTCCATTGGAAAAAAAAAAAAGAGCTGTGTAGCACTGTTTGTTTTTGTTTAAATTGGTGTATACATAGTAACATTTTCAGAGTTGTGCAGTTATGAAAGCACCAAGAAAACTCTTCCTATGTGTACTTACAGTACTTTCAAATAATGGATACTCTGATTTTAAATAGAGCTTCTAGGCAAAAGTAAATTACAGATAATGAGTTACAGCAGAGAGGAAACTTGTGGGACAGTATTGCCCAGAAACAACTGCAGCATATATATGCACTAAGCCTCAGAAATTTTGTCTTGTGAGAATAATAAAACTAGAATAACTGGGAGGAAGAAGCCCATCTATGAAGAAAGAGAGCAGGTTTAAATGAGGTGTTTTTTCCCCCTTGAAATTTTACCATACATTCAGAATAGGAGAATAACAACTACATTTCATGCCAGTTTTTTGTATATGGTCCAGGCACTCTGACTGAGACATTGAATGCTGGAAAGTCAGATTTTCATTTTTCCTTAAACTTTGGCAGTTTTAAAGTATGAGACTGAGAAAAATACCACCAACTTCTGTTTAAATGTCAATATCAAAGTTTGTGGGTAAAATTCTGTCCATGTTGAGGTTAATGGCAAAACTCCCATTGACGTCAATGGAGCCAGGATTACACCCCGTGTATCTTTCCCGCTTCCCCAACCCCAGCCTCTTCTTCCTTCTGGAGTGACATCCTGTGCATTCATATGCATGTCATTTTCTAATAATCTTCCATATTTTCTTCCCTGCTTTTCAACCTGCTGTTCCCCATCCTTAAAACATCTCATGGTGGCCATATTGCTTGTGTTGAGGAGGATTGAACAGAACTCCTACCTAGACCAGAAGTGTTGCTGCTTATTAAACATTTGGAGTGACAGCTGGGGGAACACGCATAGATGGGAGGAGGCTTCATATCTTGTCAGCATTGGTTAAGGTTTTAGTGCTTAGTTTTCCTGTTTGAATTCTGGCCACATAACATTATTGAATGCTGTACCCTGAAAACTGTTAGGAAAAAGGCCGTTAGGGTAGCATGAAGGACTGTTTATTCTTTCCTGGTGGCTGTTTAACCACCTGGATAGATCCACAGTTTACATACATAGTGTTTATAGGTGCACAGATATGCACATCAACAGGATGTCTGTAGTGATTGTATATTAAAGTACAAGGAGAAAAGAGAGGAATAAACAGAGAGAAGTGGTCTTATTTTATCACCAAAACAGGGCAGTTTTGTCACCAAAAGTGACATTGCAGTGTGTACACCTCCACTTTTTTGTTAACAAAACTCTGTTTTGTAGACAAAGCCTTAGTATATGGCTCCAGAAATGGGTACCATATTAGACTGTATGGAACTAGCGTAGTCATTTATGACAAATCTTTCATATTTTCAATTTAATATTAACAGTTGTTAAAGCTTTTGTTCCAGTGTTCAGCAGTTTTCGGTTATTACTGCTAGTGGTGAGATGTCTGTTTCCATTGAAAAATTTGCAAATTTAATTTTTGGTGCTATATTTTCTTTATTTCTCCTCTCTCTGTCTTACCAAAAGCTGATTTTTTTTATTTTTTTTTGTAAATTAAACTTTTCCTGAGGCTGTTCATAAAATTGTAGGCATAGATAACAGGCAGAAACCTGTTGATATAATTATCCAGAAGTGTCTCTCAAGTTGTGATTTTTTTCCTCAGTTGTTTGTGAGAGATCTTTATCATGACTTCAGTATGAGATGACAATTTATGTGCAGTCACTATATACAAATTGTAAATGCTTTTTTTAGTTCCAGTTAGGTCAGCTTCAGGTTTAACAGGCTTTTAATTTTCTAATTATTTAAAGAATTTAGGTTTTCCTTGTGTGTTAGAAATTTTTGTCCCCTATTTATACATCTGTAGTTAGCTTACCAGTCAAAGGAAGCCATTATCATTTAAGTCATAGCTTGGCCTCTCTGTCTTCAGACTTTTTGGAGCATTAGATTTGTCGGTTGTGATACTGTAGAATCTCAGAAGTTTTTTATGCTTAAGCAGCTACATTTGCAGGTTAATGGATTTTGGGTTCCATATTAGTGTTGTTCTTGCAGATGCTGACACTGAGTCTAATGGGCTTTGACAATGTTTGCTGCTTTATTTTTATAGACCTTAGAGGGACATCTTCAGAGCTATAGATAATATGACAAAGGGAAATTATGTCAGTTTGCTTCCTTGCAACATGCATACACAGCATTCTGGCAATACATATTATGTAAGATAAAGATATGTACAGGACCCTTTTTTACTGAAGGGAGAACTCATAATACATCTCTACCTCGGTATAACGTGACCTGATATAACACAGCTGTAACGCGGTAAAGGAGTGCATTGGGGGGCGGGGCAGGGCTGCGCACTCCGGTGGATCAAAGCAAGTTCAATATAATGTGGTTTCACCTATAACACCGTAAGATTTTTTGGCTCCCGAGGACAGTGTTATGTCGAGGTAGAGGTGTATTTATGGGTTTAATTGTTTAGAAGGGCCTCTCACTCTTGCCCTAAAATCTTCAACTGAGCTGAAAGTTGATATAAACAAACATGATAAAATAGGTCTCAGGAAATATGGTGAGTGCAGCAAAACTGTTCTTGTTTTCAAGCTAAATTGCTGTGTCCAAAACTCCTTTTTTGGGGACTTAACTCTGTCTTTAGATATTCATGATGGACTTGTGCTATGACAGCATTTGGCTTTTATAATTCAGAACTAATTTAGAACAATTTTGTTCTCATTCTACTTATACATTTTAAGCTGTACACAGAAAGTGCCTTTGTAACTCCTCATGATTATTTTGCAATTTTTGTGTGTTCTTTAATTGGATTATTGAAGCCGTGTGTCTGTATTGCGGAGTTAAACCCTTTCATTATGTTGTCAGACATTTTTTTCAAGTGTTTATGATTTAATTTAATTGTACAAATATGTTCTTTGTTGTTACTTTTCAAGGCAGTTGGTTCTTGATCATTGTGTAATGGACTCTGGGGAAGTTATTTGTTTGAAATCTTTTTGATGCCTTTGCAAGACTTTTAAACAGTTAGCATCTTTCATATCACATGCAAAAGATGTTATAGATAACAGATTTCTAATGAAGCTTAAAATCACTTCCACAGTTATGATGATTAACTGTAGAAGAAGAGTTTAGTCAGCTATTTCTAATATCACTTCTGTTTTTAATGTGATCCAAAACCTAAATTTTGGCAAATGACCAATCCATAAAATAGTCTAATTTCTTTTTTAGAATAAAAAAATAGAGTAAAGAGATATTTTAGAAATCGCTACTGTTCATGTGCTATGCTTCAACTTAGTTATGCTGTTCTAGTTATCTCAGGTTCTGTTTCTGATTAACGCCAATTTCCATTACAATAAACCCTCCTTGTTGACCCCCTTATTAACCAGCAGAGTAAATTCCCCGCCCCACCCCTGAAGATACATCTGAATATTCAAGGTGCTATTTGCTTTGCATTAAGACAAAATAGTCAGTTAAGAACCAGGCTTCCTGAGTTATCACTACCATTCAAGTAGGCTCCTGGCTGGTTCCCTGCACCTGCTCTGAAATTGCACCCCCATCATACTTTGAGAGACTTGAAGAACCACTTGAAGACTACCAACATGGACCCCTGCCTGAATCGCCTCTCACCCTGACTTGATTTTTGTAGGTAGTCTCCATCATTACGATGGGAAAGAGCTCCCACTGGGTTATTCTCCCATCCCTTCCCAGACCCACTGAGCAGAGCTCAACTTTCAGGTCTGACTCTGACGCCTCATCCTTCCCTTCATGGAAACCCTATTGGAGTGACTAAGATTGTCCAACACTCGATAATCTCTCTCTCTCTTAATTTTCCCTCAATAAATTGAGGCTGGCCATGACTGAGAGGGCTGCCAAGTGTAAAACACCCATCCCAGGGACATCACCTGGGGAGTGAAATTGAAGATGGCCACTCTTGTAGTGCATACAAAGAAATCCTGGGTGCCACGATCCTGTCAGGGATTAGAATCTCTAATAGAATACCTATCTGCCTGTCTCTAACTTGTCTCCAGACAAGCGGGGCTAGTGTCGGTAAGTGAGCTTTCTGTATTTCACTTGCTGGCAGTACTCCTAACCTACCAGCCAGTGTGCAATGAAGTCAACAGGCTTGTATTGACTTTTGAATCCACTCTTGCTGCAAACAAAAATTGCATCCAGGTGGCCTACCACATGCAAAACTGATCTTAAGTAAAATGTTGTATGTTGCCCAGTTATGCCACAACAGGTGGGGAAGGGACTTATACCTTGCTATGACATGCTTTTTTGGGGGTTGTCTCTACCCCTGGGCTGCATGTTTATGAGGAAACCATCTCTCCTCTTTTGGACTAATGCACAACTTCTTTTCTCTGTCCTGTCTCAGTGTGTGCTGTGAGTCAGGGTCGCTTGACTGAAGTACCCTCCACTATCAAGGGTTGTGCCCCTGCCATAGGCCGTAGCCTTCTGGTTGCTGCATATACCTTGGATGCTGTGTCTCAGCTTTCCACATTTTGGTAGGAGTCTTAGCTGCAGCTACACTGGTCTGTACCTATTTCCTCAATTTCCAATGAAGTCTTTGCCATAGTTGCCCTGGGTCATGCCTCAGTTTCCCCAAACTTGGTTCCCCAGTTTCCAGTGGCAGCCATCCTGAACTATGCCTGCATTTCCCCAGTTTTGGTTCTCACTATCAGCAGGGAGCTTGGCTTCAGCCACCCTGAGCTGTGCCTCAATTCCCCCAATTTTGCCCGCCCCCCCGCTGTTTTGGCTGGGGTCTTGGCCACACTCATCCTAAGCTATGCGTCAGTTTCCCCAGTGTCAGTTACTTCACTATATAGCATGCCCCATCCTTTCAGGGGGAGTTCTCTCAATGGCTTTTGGCCCTGGCACTAAATTCCTTCCCTGAGTTGGATGTAAGGTATCTGATCTGTAACATTCTGCCTGCTGGGGAGACCCATACTCTGCTGGTGGCTGTCAGCCCTCTGGTCCTGCACCCCTATGTAGCTTGCAGAGTGCCCACAGGGTTGCTTGCCTACTCCTTAACGTGTGGACTCTAGACTTGGGAAATCCCAGATAAGAAATTCCAAACTCTGGGAATATCACTGTATCTCCCTGGTTCTCCTTCCTGCCCCTCTCAGCTCTGTTGTGGTGGGCAGGGCCCAATCAGCTACCCTCTTCTCCTTCCCCCGGCCTCAGAAGGGGCCACACAGCTCTGTGGCGGGAAAAGCGTAGCCAGCCATATTGCGCCACTCACCCAGGTGCTTCTGTACTAACATCCAGATGTGACTGACTTGCCCCTAATTATCCTCCCACTCACTGCTCTGTGATATGGAGAACCCAGCCTGCCACCCAATGGGACCCACTCACAGTCCTGTGAGTCCCCTGTGGTATGGGGAGCTTGATCAGATCTCTGCCTTTGCAAGGAGCCATTTGCCCTTCCCGCTCTGGGCTTCCCTTCCTCCTGCCCCCCTGTCCACTGCACATACTCCCATATATGGATTTGGGGGTGGGATGAGGAAGACAGAACTGTTGTGACCCTGAGGTGATTTCAGCTTGTTCTCACTGGGACCCTGCTGGTCACTCTGAGGCTCCTGACCCCAGGCATTGCATGGTGGTACCCTGTGGTGTGTGTAACTGTGGCAGGCTCCTCAGCCACCTACCAGTGGCAACTGCTCAGTGATTGATGAGAGTCTGGTGGCCCACCCTTGCTTCTCCAGGACTGCACAGGGGTATAAATGCCCACCCTATCTTCCTGTCAGTTGGAAGGGCAGTAGGCATTCTCCCCAGACACCCACTTGGTCCATGTATTTTCTTCTCCTCTTTGCTCCATACAGGTGAACCCTCCCGTCATATTCCACCTCTGCTTTGCTACCAGTTGCTGGGGGAGCCCATAAAATGGCAACAACCCCTTTTCTTCCAGCCAGCCAGACAAGGATCCACTACAAGTTGCATGGCACATTCTTTGCATTGCTGTTGCAGAATGGCTGGTAATGACCGAAGGATTGCTAGGCGGCAGTTACACATTACACAGTAAAAAATGTGAAATGGGGAGGCTGTCAGTGCTGTCTCTAAATGGCATCCCATAGATTCTATTCATTGCTGCTTTGCTCCAACTGCTAATTCAGCTCCTGTTCCTGCCTCCCTAGTTGCTTTCTCTGACAGCTTGTCCCAAACCTCCTGGTGCTGACAGGGTAAAGCCAGATCTTGAATCCCTTACTGTCACTGTGTGGCATGCAGCACTGCTAGCACAACCCTTCCCTGCAAATACTTTCATTTGTCAAATCTGGGTGTGCACTGCATGCCTCCCGTGTTCTCTTTGCATGCCACTGGTTGTCATGAACTATTTTGTATCATGTCAGATAATTTTCTAATGACCCTTCTTAGCCTGTTCAGATGCTGATGGTGAATGATTTCCACATTTTAGAACTAATTTTCTGTGTCTTGGAAGCAGCTGTTAAAATAGCTGTTCAGACTGTAGCAATTTACTTTTGCCTTTAAACTGCCAGTGTTAGCCATCAGTATTCTCAAAATCATAGGCTCATTCATTTAGAAATGTTCAGATGCCTTGCCTTGTTAATATGCCAGCTCCTGATATAGTATAATGCAGCACACTTTACTGATCATGAAGGCCAGGAAAGATCATGTTTTCTTCACATACTGTCTAATGCAATGAATGCAGTGTACAAATAATTATAAAGGCCTTCCTCAATAAAGAGAAATCATTATCTTCACTGCATTTAATGAAGGGCTGGTTGTCAACTGACAGACTTTTCTTTTTTTCCATCCAAGTGTTAATGATGTCTGGATTAGTTTGAATTAAGTTTAACAAATACACTACACTTTCACAGACGAGACAAGAAGGAAATCTTAGAACACTTGGATTGCGTAACTATTGTTTGTTTTGTTTGTTTGTATAGTGGTAAGGTCTGGGCTCCACTGTGCAGTGCAAACATAAGGTAAAGACACGGTCTCTGTCCCAAAAAGATGCAACAAGCCAGGTGTCTTTTAATTCACATTAATTGCTTGTCAGTTATGAGTTAACTAAAACATTTTTGCATCCTCATCTGTACATTGAACAAACATTCCAGGGAACAAATGTTGATCGTTTATCTTAGGATGCTGTAAAGCGGTGGTTTTCAAATGGGGTATAAGTATGCCTGGGGGTATGCAGAGCTCTTCCAGAGGGTGCTCATCTAGATACTTGCCTAGTTTTACAGTGGGCTGCATAAAAAGCACTAGTGAAGTCAGTGCAAAACTAAAATTTCATACAGACAATGATTTGTTTATACTGTTCTATATACTGTACACTGAAATGTAAGTACAATATTTATATTCTAATTGATTTATTTTATAATCATATGATAAAATGAGAAAGTAAGCTATTTTTCACAAATAGAGTGTTATGACAATTTTTGTATTTTTATTTCTGATTTTGTAAGCAAGTAGTTTTTAAGTGAAGTGAAACTTGGGGCTATGCAAGACAAATCAGACTCCTGAAAGGGGCACTGTAATCTGGAAAGGTTGACAGCCACTGCTATAGAGTGTCTGAGTTAATTGTCAGTCAGTTAACGTGAGTTACACTCATTATATGTCTATGGTAGAGTTTAGCAAACAGTAGGAAAGAAGAGTGTGGAGAGAAGGAAAAATGAAGGTAATGGTAATAAGACTGTGATCTTAGGAGGGTAATTGTTGTGCAGTTTGGTGTCTTCCTCACTGCACCTAAATTTTATTCCTCCCTCACCTTCCCCCCCCAAAACAACCCAACAGCAAAACCCTAACAACCCTTTGTCTGTGTGTATACACATAGGAACTTAAACAAAATCCCATTAAGAATGTTGTAGCTTGAAAGCCCTAAACATTTTGATAATCCAAGATGTTTGCGGGTATAATTTTCTCTGCTTCATAAAGGTATGTCTGTGTAACATAAGTATGGATCTATATGTTTTTAGCTACTTCTCAATTTTTTTTGAAATTCTTAAGAATAATATGTAATAAAAATAATAAATACCAAGCTCTTATAGAATGCTTTCCATCAATAAACCTTCAAGTGTTTTATATGAGTGTTCACCTTTTTAAGTATGTAGAATGGATAAGGTCATATAGTCTATACACTATAGTTGTAAGAGTGACAGTATTATGGTGGGTACCTGGTTGAATATGGTGGGTAGGGTCTTTGACCCATACTCATAGATTCATGGGCTGTAGCCAGAAGGGGCTATGAGATCATCTAGTCTTATGTCCTGTATATCACTGGGCATTGAATTTCGCCCAATGAATCCTGTTTTGAGCCTAATAACTTTTGTTTGTCTAAAGCATATCGTCCAGAAAGGGGGCCAGTCTTGATATGAAAACATCAAGCGATGAAGAAACCACCACTTCCCTTGCAATGGTTAATCACCCTCACTGTTAAATAAATTGTTCCTTGTTTCTAATTGAATTTGTCTGGCTTTAATTTCCAGCCATTGGTTCTTGTCATGCTTTCCTCGCTATAGTTAGAAGACCCTTTTAGTACCTGGTATTTTTCCCACAATGAAAGTACTTATACACTATAGTTGTCACCTCTTGAATTTCTTTGTGTTAAGCTAAACAGACTGAGGATATGGCTACACTTGCAGCTGTACAGCGCTGGGAGTTAAACCTGTCTTTGTACAGCTGAGTAGGGAAAGCGCTGCAGTCTGTCCATACTGACAGCTACCAGCACACTGTCGTGGCCACATTTGCAGCATCTGCAGCGGCATTGGGAGCAGTGCATTATGGGCAGCTATCCCAGCATTCAAGTGGCTGCAACGTGCTTTTCAAAAGGGGAGGTGGTGGAGTGTGACAGGGATCGTGGGGGAGAGAGAGTGGATTTTTGGAGCCGACACTGTGTCAGCAGCTGCCTTGCAAGTTCCGACCCCCTCCCCCACCCCCTCTCTCACTCACTGAAAGCAAACAGCTTTTTTTTCCTCACAGACCAGATAAACAGCCGCTTGCCGAAACGGACCCCCGCCCCCGCTGCTTCTCTCCTCAAGCAAACACTAGCTGTGGGCGTTCCAAAGGGAGCCCCCTTGCCTCTGCTCTTTCACAGCAAACAGTATCTGTGTTTGTTTTTTTGATAAGCAGCTCCAGGAGCCCGGAGTTCACAACAAAAAAAAGAGAGGCGTCACCACAAAACAAAGAGCGGAACCTTCACTTAAAAGGATTATGGGAAGCTTCTGGAGGTCAGTTACAGCCTACTAAGATTATTCTCTGTTTACACTGGCGGCACAGTGCTGCAGCAGCACTATACTCTTTATTCCTCTCGTGGAGGTGGAGTACAAGCAGCGCTGTAGCCGCAGAGATACAGCGCTGTATGTGCCTTGCCAGTGTGGATGGGGAGTGAGTTACAGCGCTATAAAGCCACCAACAGTGCTGTAACTCTCAAGTGTAGCCAAGGCCTGAGCTCCTTAAGTCTCTCACTATGTGGCAGTTTAGACATCCCTAGAAAAAAATGTGTGTTTCCTTTCTGCACTTCTTTCATTTTTTCCAACATCCTATTAGAAATGTAGATATCAAAACTGGATGGAGTTTTCCAATATCAGACTCACTGGTGCCGTATAGATGGTGAAATCACCTCCTTGTTCCTACTCACTATTCCCCACTTATCCATTCAAAGATTGCATTACGTCTTTTTGTAACAGCATCACACTGCTTTTCAGGATTCAGAGGTCACTGCTTTTCAGGATTCAGTCCCCCTTCTGTACGTATGGCCTGCATTTTTTTGTTCCTAGATGTGTGACATCCATAGGTTGAATCTGATAGTTATGTTTAAGGGTAAGCAGGGAGGAGGGGAAAAAAATCCCAAACAAACCCGTCTTTTTACATGTAAATTGAGCATCTTTGATGGGGGAAATATTGACAGATGATGAAATCAGGACTGGCGCCGGGGTTTCTGGCGCCCTAGGCGCCGGGCCACCGCGCGCAGGTCTTGTGGCTCCGGTGGACCGTCTGCAGAAATGCCTGCGGCAGGTTCACCGGAGCCATGGGATCAGCAGACTGTCCGCAGAAATGCCTGCGGCAGGTCCACTGGAGCAGCGGGACCAGCGGACCATCCGCAGAAATGCCTGCGGCAGGTCCACCGGAGCCGCGAGACCAGCAGACCCTCCGCAGGCATGACTGCGGCAGCTCCACCGGAGCCTCCCGCCACCCCCCCCGCAAATGCTGCCCCCCCCCATAATGCTGGCGCCCTAGGTGACTGCTTAAGTCGCCTAAATGAAAGCGCCGGCCCTGATGCAAATTGATCCCTCCAATGCCATATTTACAGTCTATTTTCAGAGTAGAATCACACTTTTTAACAGCTTTAGAATTAACTCTTAATCAGGTAACTTCAGTGGTAGGGACTTAAAACTCAGCTGGTGGTGGACAGGTTTTTCTGCCCATTAAGTTTGATGGAGGCTGAGGACACACTGTGAAGGTTGGTGGAGAGGAATAATTGAAGAAGAGATGCATTTCAAGTAGAACGTTGTCATTTTTCATGACAGCACTAGAGGTCAGAATTTTTTTTTCCTACAGAAAACTTGGATTTTTTCCCCCTAAGAAATCAAACACTGAAATATTTAAGCCAAAAGCTCAAATAGCATCATGGTGCCTCATAAGAGTTGTAGTTCAGGTGCCTCATGCGCCCATTCTTCTCCCTGGTTGGACTACATTTTCCATGATTCACCTTATCTCCCCTGGTGCTCTACCTCCCCTCTCCAGGATATTGAAGTCTGTTGGGAGAGTCAGGCCTGTACAGGAGAATGGGGACAAGAGGCCACTGAACTACAATTCACATGAGACACTTTGGTAGTATATCCACATAAAAATATTTCATGTTTTCTGTGGAAAGCAGACCTGTTTTGGGGAAATTGTGTTTAGATGTCAACAAACAGTTTATATGGAAAAAACAGTTTATATGGAAAAATTTTGAGCAGCCCTGGTTGGTTCCTGGTTAACTATGGAATCTTTGCTATATCACCAAATCTTAAGTTATTTTATTTATTTATTTTATTTAGTTATTTAAAGAAAAAGTTGTCTGGGTTTTTTCTTAGTCTTTGTAACAGTGGTAACCCCCTCCCCCCCACATTTTCATGCTTCTTTAACTCTATTCTATTTTCTGTTTGAGATGGAGACTATTGACAGGGTACTGAATTGATTTGCCTAACTTAGTGGAGCACATCTTTAGACTTCCTGAAAGCTACTTAAAAAAGATTGCATAAATATGTGTGTTATCTTAAAATCCATGCATGCATCTTACTATGCAGTTCAAATATTTTAACAGAACTCATTTAAAAACCTGGTCATAGAAATAGGCATGCATCAACTTTGGTGGGCAAAAAAGGTGGAAGTATTGTTTTTGAAGTGTAAAAAAGAATGTCTTTGATTTGTCTTCTAAAAACAAAGTTTAGTTGTATTGAACTCTAGGATTTGTGCCATTTTTTGTTAATGATTATGTTGATTGTGCTTTGTTTGAATGACTCATTTTTCAAGGGCTTTTATTGCAGTAATTTACATATTTACAACATAAAGCTTAGGAGGAAGTGGAACATCAGGACACTGAAGATTCTCAATTTTTTTACAACTGTTTATTATACTTTGTGTTGTTATGGTTAATAATTTCTTGGGCATTATATTCCGTGAAATATTTTTTCCCTTGGTACCATCATCTTTCCCTTCCCCTCCTTCTGTACGAATCACCATAATTAGTAAACTTTCATCTTCTTTGAGATTGAAGAGTAGTTGAAACTGTAGCTTTTCTTATAAATGCTTTTTAATTAATTTGTTGATAGAAGAAATGAGCTACAGAGTAACACAGATTAATTACAAAATTCTCAAGAAATAATGCTATAGTATTAATGTTAGTTCCTGTTATTTTTCTCCCCTTGAATTAGATTGCATTGTGGTTACTGCCTTATTATTGCACAATAACTTTAAATTTTACAGTAATTATTAGGGCTATCAAGCAACTAAAATTAATCATGATTAATCGTGCTATTAGACAATAATAGAATACCATTTATTTAAAGTTTTTGAATGTTTTCTACATTTTCAAATATATTGATTTCAGTTACAACACAGAATACAAAGTGTACAGTGCTCACTTTATTTTTGATCAAAATATTTGCACTGTAAAAAAACCAAAAGAAATAGTATTTTTCAGTTCACCTAATGCAAGTATTGTAATGCAATCTCTTTATCATGAAAGTTGAACTTTAAAATATAGAATTTATGTACAAAAAATAATTGCATTCAAAAATAAAACAATAGAAGAATTTAGAGCCTGCAAGTCCACTCAGTCCTGTTTCTTGTTCAGCCAGTCGCTGAGACAAACAAATTTGTTTACATTTGCAGAAGATAATCTTGCTTACTTCTTGTTCACAATGTCACCTGAAAATGAGAATAGGCATTCTCATAACACTGTTTTAGCTGGCGTCGCAAGTTATTTACATGCCAGATGAGCTAAAGATTCGTATATCTCTTCATGCTTCATCCACCGTTCCAGAGGACACATGTCTATGCTGATGACAGGCTCTGCTCATTAGCAATCCAAAGCAATGCGGATGGACGCATGTTCCTTTTCATAATCTGAGTCAGGTGCCACCAGCGGAAGGTTGATTTTCCTTTTTGATGGTTTGGGTTCTGTAGTTTCTGCATCCGAGTGTTGCACTTTTAAGACTTTTGAAAGCATGCTACACACCTCATCCCTCTCAGATTTTGAATGGCGCTTCAGATTCTTAAACCTTGGGTCGAATGCTGTAGCTATCTTTAGAAATCTCACATTGATATCTTTGTGTTTTGTAAAATCTGCAGCGAAAGTGTTCTTAAAATGAACAACATGTGCTGAGTCATCATCCGAGACTACTTTAACATGAAATATATGACAGAATGCATGTAAAACAGAGCCGGAGATATACAATTCTCCCCCAAGGAGTTCAGTCACAAATTTAATTAACACACTTTTTTTTTAACAAGTGTCATGAGCATGGAAGCATGTCCTCTGAAATGATGGTCGAAGCATGAAGGGGCATAAGAATGTTTAGCTTATTTGGCATTTAAATACCTTGCAATGCCAGCTACAAAAGTCCAATGTGAATGCCTGTTCTCACTTTGTGTTGACATTGTAAATAAGAAGTGGGCAGCATTATCTCCCATAAATGTAAACAAACTTGTTTGTCTTAGTGATTCACTGAGCAAGAAGTAGGACTGAATGGACTTGTAGGCTCTAAAGTTTTGCATTGTTTTGTTTTTGAGTGCAATAATGTAACAAAAAAAAATCTACATTTGTAAATTGCATTTTCACAATAAAGAGATTGCACTACAATAAATACTTGTATGAACTGAACTGAAAAATACTATTTCTTTTATCATTTTTACAGTGCAAATATTTGTAATAAAAATAAAGTGAGCACTGTACACTTGTATTTTGTGTTGTAATTGATATTGATATATTTGAAAATGTAGAAAACATCCAAAAATATTTAATAAATTTCAATTGGTATTCTATTGATTAACAGTGTGATTAAAACTGTGATTAATCTTGATTAATATTTTTTATTTAATGGCATGAATTAAGTATGATTAATCGACAGCCCTAGTAATTATACATTTGTCTTTATTGCTCCATTGGGAGCAACTCAGAGAGAGGAGCTGCATACTAAGCATCTCTAATCTGTTTGTTTTGTAGCAATATTTCAAAGTTTTTAGCACTCTACCACTGTTCTGTTATCTTAAATTTTTTTTCAGATCAGAATTTGAAAGGCTATAGTTTTTAATGAAAAAATACTATATTTTGTGTGCGTAAGAAATACATATGGATAAAAGTGCCAAGCATTTTGTGGCTCAGTGCATTGCAGTTTGTGATACAATAACACTTACTTCACACCCTAATAAAGACTGTTAATAGTCAGCCTAAGTGATAACCTGTCTTGGTCAGCTGAACACTTTCCCCTAGCAGGGTGCTGTGGAGAGGGACAGGTTAACATCATCTGTACATCCCTGTCAGATCTGGGCCTGGTTTACATTTAAAATTTAGATTGATCTAGCTACATTGCTCTGGGGTGTGGAAAAATTAACACCCCTGAGTGTTGTATTTAAGCCGACTTAACCTCCAATGTAGAAGTGGTGTAGGAAGTGTCTACAAGTGCTCAAGAGCCTGTAGGGAGATATGGCTCTAGGCCTGGAGCTACCTTCTCTCTTCAGACCAAAAGTGTGTGTCCTCAAAGCAAATGCTTCTTTTAGTAGTCTTCCTTCACTTCTTTCAGGAGCCTCACTTTCTGGAACCTGAATAAGAAAACCTTGGCTGGACCATGTCTTGCTGGGCCCAAGGCAGGCTGCATATTGTCCAAAGATTTTTATGAAAGCTACAATTAAGTTTAGATTAAATGCAACGCTGTTTGGAAATTCACAGTAAGGTGGACATATTCATTGCTATTTTAGGCTGCTGGCAGGAGCTGAGTCTGACTGCAGTGAAAAAGACAACCTTCAGGAGAACACAAGAAGAGAATGCCTAAACACGATTCTATTAGCATAAGAAACAAGTTGACTTTTTACAAGGCAGGGCTTGTAGACTCACTAAACCCCCTGGCTGTAGTAAACATTATGTTTAGGGGGAGTAAAAAAATATTGCTTATCCTTAAGGCATTTATTAAGACAGTTTAGAATTATAGGGATGGTGTAGTTGTTTTCCTGGGAACTTGACAAGGGATTAAGTTTCTACAGAAGCTAGATAAATTAATGAGCCAGGATGGTGTGGCTGGATCACTTTCCCTGTGGGATGACTTTTTTTCTTGGCTAGAGTCAAGCTAGCCTTTTCCTTAAGGAAGGCTTCCAGTCTTTCTGGGAAGTTCTGAGATTTGATAGTCTGTTAGTCTGCAGCTTTACTTGTCATGAGAGGTACAGGTATGAGCCCCGCTGATTGCATTTCACTGACTTCTGTAATTTAAGCGGTTCATTGTTATGGGTTCTGCAGGATGGTGTTGGGAGATAAGTGTGTCATCTAATCCCAAGGAGGCAGAAGACCTCACCCTTTGTGCTGACCATGAAAAGTAATTCAAAATTAACTGGAGTACAAATGGTGGCTAGCCTCTCCTGTCCCATAGAACTCCCATACTAAGAGGTTTCCAAAACAGAGGGCCCTTGCTGGGACTTCCTATCTTTACTAGTGGGTGTAAGTGATTTTTTTCATGTGTAGCCTTATCTTGCTTCCTGGCAAGATCAAAAAATACTTTTGAAGGTGAAAACATCTGCTGTTGGAGATGATGCTAGGGGATTGGTTCCGGTCTCCACCTCAGTGTGAAGGAATTGTGTGTGCGCCTAACATAGCCACCACTGATAACCTTGAAACTGGAGATTTTTGGGCAGATGACTGGTAAGAAATAAAAATTATTTGTTAATTTATTCTTCAGGTTAACGTAATAGCACAAGCAGATCATGACCTAGTGAAATTCTCCATTTCCTGCCTCCCAGATGCTACTCCTTATTTCCTGCAGCACCCAAATAAAAAGTCCTCTAATCTCTGACAAAAAAATTGTCAGTTCTCAAGTTTATAGAGATTGCCACTAAAAAGCAGTAGCTCCTATCAAATTCCTCCTTGCAGTCACCAGAAATAGTATGTAAGTAACATACATATTTATTAGTGTTTGGTACCAGGGCTGGCTCTGGGCACCAGCCAAGGAAACAGGTGCCTGAGGTGGCACTCTGACTTTTTTTTTCCCTCCCCTGCTTCGGTGGCAGCTTTTTCTTTTTTGGCAGCAGTTTGGTGGCAGCTTTTTCTTTTTTTTTTTTTTTTTTTTTTTTTTTTTTATCGGCAGTTTTTCCCCTTTGCTTCATTGCTTGGGGCGGCAAAAAAGGTAGAGCCAGTCCTGTTTGGTACAAAGTAAGAACATATTCATAAGTGAGCATTGTGACTAATGATGCAATTATCCCCACTGATTGTCATTATTGTTGTGTTTGTTTTTACAGCAGCTACATTTTACCATCTGATATGTGTGGTTTCTGTTTGAATTAAGTAGTTTTTACTGTAGCTACTTACTAAACTGAGAATAAGTTACCTACTGTATTCTTTTTTGGTATGTGATTAAGTGACTAAGTATACACTTGAATTTAGTGTAATAGCCTCACATTAACTAATTATTTTAATGCCCCTGAACTAATACTTGGTTTACAACACCTGATGGCTGTTTCTGTGTCCTATATCTAGTGTATTATGGAGCAGCTAAAGATGAGAATGGAGAACAAGTATTAGGTTACAGAATTCTTCTCTTCAAAAATATGACTGCACATGCTTTTGAATAGTTCCAGATGGAAGAATTGAGTTGTAATTTATTTTTGTGAATTGAATTTCTTTAGAACTATTTTTTAAAAACCAACTTTTTAGAATAATTTTTAGGTGTTCTATAAACACTAGACAATAAAGGACTTTAGTGGGATTGTTTAATGTATACTAAATGGAACTCCCCCCCCCCCAAAAAAAACACAATACTAAACAAACAACAAAGAAGCAAAAAACCCCAACACAACCCAAAAAACTCTTCTTCATACAATGCTGTGGTTGCCCAGTGAAGCTTTCCAAAGTCAGGACCTGCTAAAGGCAAGACTGAATATACAATTCTTGTGTGTATTCATTATGACACAATTCTCTAACTATGACTGCATTTCTCCAGTAATGCAGTATTTTTTTTTATTCTTTATTTTGCAATCTTAGTTAAACGTGCATTTCTTAAAAAGTTTATTCAACTGCTTATCCTGTGGACAAGTGGTTGAGAGCACTAAGGAGGTGTGGGTGTTGGGGAGACACTTATTTAATGAAGGAGTGGAAACAACTGGGGAATTGGCTATAGCTGCTGTTGTTATCCATTAGATTAGACAACACTGCCCTGCTAGGCAAATCACTTGAACTCTGGGTGAAATCCTGGCCCTACTGAAGTCAATGGGAGTTTTGCCGATACTTTAAATGAGGCTAGGATATCACTCTCAGTGCCTTAGTTTATCCATAGTGACCACATTTGCAAAGTAATATTAAGGCCCATTATTGTCTGCAGTGCAAAGAGAGCCCCGGGCCTCCAGTCTGCCAGCCCAGTGCACGTACCTCTATGCCATGGGGCTTTTTGGTAGGAAGAAGTAGATCAGTTTTACCAACTTCTGGATTTTCCAAAGCTTTTGTGGCTCTCGAGGTTGTCCTTATCTGTTTCAAGAGACCAAGTAATCCACTATGCACCTAAACCGCTGTGCAGCCATGTGCAATGCATCCAGCATTAACATTGCAATGTAAGATGCAATGGACTTTTCTACTGCTTGTGTACTGGGAGACATCTTCACTCTTGTTTTTACAAAGTATTTTTAAACTTATAAAAGCACATACTATCCAATAACAACTGTGCACATGGCACATTTCAAGTTTAAAGTTCTTTTTTTTTTAAAACAAGAAGATTGAGACTGGTGAATAGGTGGAGCATGTGTCATTGCTTAAGATCAGAGGTTTTTTGCTCAGCCTTTTTTTTTTTAAAGCACCTTTGAGTAGAGAACAAGCATGAAAAATTTCAGATGAAAAGGTAAAAAATATTTTATGAAGTTACTAGTATCAGAAAACAAGGTTATAATGGTAACTGTTTTGCAACCTTAACTCTAACTGGAATTTACTGCACTGGATGCCATAGTGCGTACGTATGGAAAAACAAACCCATCCTTGACAAATGACTAGTCCTGGTTTTGATCCCAGTTATTTATGTTCAGTGTGTAGAAAGCTAAGTGGTATATTTTCCTTAAATTCAGGGTTGCCTTTAAAAAAAATTGTTAAATAAAGTGAACTAATTGTTATTACTCAATGTTTCATTTCTAGTGAGTTTATATCTTGGAAAATGACAGTAGAGAATGACTGTCGGTAAAGATTGGTTGTCTATATCTTCTTAGCCTTAATGATGAGCTACGTTAGAGGTTAAAGTAGTCTGTCTTTCTGAGGAACGGCAGTCATTGTTTTCTGTGTTGTCAGCAGTCTGAATAGTTCCAGTACACCTTGGTTTTTTTAAATTTATTTTGTTTTTGTAATACTGAAGTGTTAAGTCCCTTTAAAATGAAACAGGTATTATGATCATGTTTCTGGGATGTAAGAAAAAATGTATTTTTTATACTGTATTTTTCTGTTTCTCAGTGATAATAGCAGTGTAGGATCTAGCTTTCCTCCAGATAATTATACAATCAGAATAGCTGGAAAACTCATTGCTGCAGTAGAGAAATCTACTCTGGTTTTATTTCATTCCTGGGTTAGAAGAATGCCGGTCTTTGATTATTCATAAAAATCATATATAGTACTGCACATGACATCTTTGGTTTAGAACATCATTGCTTTCAAACCCTTGTAAATGTGTCTAAATGATTTTGAAACATTGAATTAATCAACAAGTTGTTTTACATGTCTTAGCTGAATAAGTGTTAGGTGTCTCTGGCTCTCTGAAATGTAGATGAGCTTTTCATGTTAGTGATTAGAAATACTATCTCTGGCAAGAGGACACCGAGAACTCTGATACTTGGTTTTTAAAATTACTATAAATGTAAATAAAGTAAATGATTCTTAGAACATTTTTCTTCTATGATATTCACTTTAATTGAAGTTACAAGTAAACATGATTAAAGAGACAAATAGTCTTGTTGCCTCTGAAGAAACATTGTTTTATCATATATGTGGAAATATACAACTAAATAAAATTGTTTCTGAAGTACAGAATCTACTGTACAATGCTATTTCAGAAATGCCACTAGGAAGGCAGCCAAGAACAGAATTAAGGGGAAATAAATTTAGTTGTTTGGAAAATTAGAACTAAGAATGATCAGTACTTCCTCATGCTTGTGGTCATCCTATTCTGTTTACATCATAACCTTTTCGGAGTGTTCCTAGATTTTCTTCTGACAGCACAGCCAGAGATCTTAACAGCCCTGGAATCCTAATACTATGATCTTCTTTATCTGTCACTCTACAGTTCTTGCCAATAGTCTATTTTCAGAGGTTTGTCAAGTAAAATGCAAATTTGGCCCCAAAACTGCAAACATGCTTAATTTCACGTGCTGTTAGGAGTATCATTGATTTCAGTGGGGTTAAACATTGAGTTTAAAGTTAAGCATGAGTCTTTGCAGGATTAGCGCCAGAAAATATTTTGATTTTATGTTTGGTTCGAGAGCCATAGCAAGAGGTTTAGGTCCCTCTTGTAATATTGTGTGACTTTCTTGCAATTTCATCACCTTGTTACCATCTGAAATGTGAATCCTCATAATGCTGTCCAGATGGTTTTAGGCCTAAGAAATTTTACCTAGTGGACAGTTACCCTAAAGAATTTGTCTCAGGACTTAGATAAACCAGTTTATCCCTTCAAGATCATGTGTATACTGAGCTTTTTCTTAACATTTCGCACAATTTCAGCTGGTCTACTACCAGTGAAGTGCCATCTGGAAATTTTTGATAGGCAATCCTGTGGTCATTTCTCTAGATTAAGCTTTCAGGATGACACTGCCACCACAACCACCAATAACACTTCCTTGTTCTCCAGGGAAACTGTTGTCTCATAGTAGTTAAATATCTGTAGGATTTAGATGCTTAAAATATTTGCAAGTTTAGATCGTGCTAAAGTAGGGTAACCAGATGTCCTGATTTTATAGGGACAGTCCCGATATTTGAGGCTTTCCCCCACCCTGTCTCGATTTTTCACACTTGCTCTCTGGTCACCCTGTGCTAAAGTATCCATTCCCCCTAAGTGTTCAAAGCCTGCTTAGCTGAAGGAGAGGAAAGCCCAGAAGCTGACAAAAAAGTCTGCTTTGTTATGTGCACATACACACATACTCACTATCACACCTACAGTTTTGTATCTGCACACGCTTTAACAGGAAGCTCTATTGTGTTTACTGAAAGTAGAGTGTTCAGAACTTTATAAATCATAATTATTGGATCAGTTTTCTTCAAACTTGGCTTGTTCCAAAAATCTCAGAGAAATCTACAGAGCAAACTATGTTCCGAAGAATTCTGGCCCATATGGAAGTAATTTACCAGAGTTATAAGGAACAAAAAAAGAGGGTTTATAATGGAGGGTGCTGTTGGACCTATAACATAACATGTACGTCCTGTGACAAACATGTACATGCTGTGATAAACAGTATATTTCATATGGAAAATGTTGTACATTTAAATAATAGAAATGACAGCATTACTGTTTTAGGGTAAAACTTTAAACATAGAATTACTGTAGTACTTTTACCCAAAGGGAGTTGAAGATGGAGCTTAGGAAGAGGCAGAGATATTGGAGACTTTTTTTCAAAATGTATCTGTGCATTTTAATAAATTACAACAACATGGAGAATGGAAGGAATAATATATTTTCAATGATATAAAAATAAAGATTAGTTGAAGAAATACCAAATATTGTTGAAAACTGGGATCACCCCTGGGGACTGCTATCCAGAACAATAATTTGCTGGCTTAACCATGAAATATTTTTTTGTTACATAAAATATCTTCCTTTATTAGCTTGCTCTTTTAAGTATAACTTTTTTATGCTATGCAAATATAAGTAGATTCCCATGTTTATATTCTGAGCTACCACAGGCAATTGCAGTGACTGAACAACGTGTTGAGAGAGAAGGTACTTGCATGGCTTGAAAAGCTGGAATTGTTCTAAGCTGATTTCATTTCCCATAAGTATGTTGTTAAATGTTAAAGAATTGTGAGCTAATTAACTTCTTTGACAGAAAAGTTCTGCCTTTTAATTAAAAATTTGGTTCAAACACTAAGGAAAAAAACCCCTTTGATTCTCAGTAGTCTCTTTATGCCCCCAGAATGAAAATATTTGAACATTAATTAGAAACTTCTGAAAAAAGAAAATCAATGGTTAATTTTCTGATCCTGCCAGCCCTTTATGCACCGGAGTAAATTTACTTATGGGGTAGACCTGTTGGCTACAAAATATTCATTTTAATTTTTCCAGGATGAAGCTCTAAAACAATGTAACAAATCATAGTACCTGATTTATTCTTCACACTAGTCTCTTTTTGATATTAGTAAATTGTTCAGCAAATGGTCTGAAATGTAGCTAGGTTAGGAAATGGTATGTCTTGCTTCTACCACCTTTAATGAAGCATGGCAATCTGGTATATTGTAATTATTCATATCTCTGATTAGCCAAATGGAGGAGAACTTTAATAACATAAATGAATAAGAAACGTGCACACTGGGGGACAACAATACAATTAAATGTTTTCGATCCCTACAGTTTTCATGTGACATAAAGGCAATAAATATTCTGAACTGCTGTGATGTATGATTTTTTGGACATGTAAATTCTATTAATAAACAATACCATTTGAATTTTATGAGACTACATTATATTTAGTACACTGGATCATATGTTTTTAATCAGGTATCTAAAGCCATTTAGCTGAGACATGTCCTTTGTTGTTTTAGAATTAAAACAACAGATAAGGATAAACTGCCATAAATTGCACTTGATCAGCAAACATGGAGGCACTTAAAACTACCAAAGCCAGGGAAAGTGACAAGTTGTTTGACTGGCAATGGCATCTCCAATTTTAAGTAGCTTGCCCATGCATATTCTATACTTTTGTAATCCTGCCAGTTTGCAGAAAAGTGCTGGGTGTACTACTATCTTTCTGCATGATGAGCAGAAGGTAGTAAACTTTTGATATCTCAGTCCTAGCTCTCTGACTGAATTAATGCGTATTTGTGCACAACGTGCATTGACAATGAAGATGACTTTGGTTTGCAAAGACTTTTCTATTATTGTGATGGTTCTCTAGTTGCCCAGGACTATCACCTTGTTCTCTCCCTGCCTTCAGCGAGAGAGAGAATTGTTTGTGGTTAACTGGGTCTCAGCTTCCTGACACCATAACCTGTTAGTCACCCTATCTCCTCTGAGGTAGGCTAGCCCTTACTGTGCCTTTCAGGTTCTACAATAGGTGAACCCCAGTTGAGCCCTCTGAAGCTTCTCATGTAGTGTCTCGCCCTTTATCCATTGAGTACTCTCAGAAATAGTAGTTTTACTATCCGAGGGGATAGTGTACACACCAACTTGTTTGAGTCAACTCAGGAACAGTTTCTTCTGTAATACCACATCAGTGAGATATATTTATAGTTGAAGCTGTGATTATTATCAAAGATTTAAGACATAATAAGTAAGGACAGTATAAACAGAAGGGTAACACGTAAAACAAAATCATAACATGATTCCTAGAAACTAAACTTAACGGGCTAACCTTCAGTCTAAATAACTTTATCTCACCCAAATGTTCTTTGCAGCATTTCAGCCATGCTGGATTGAGATCCTGTTTTCATGAATGTAATCACACTGCTTGATTACTTTCTAGGTGCAAGATAAAGGGGTGTCTTCCTTTCCGTCTACTTATATTCCCAAAGTTCATTGTTGGCACCCTGAGTCATAAGCCACCCTGTAATTTATTCTCCAGTGTGCTGTTTCCTGCTTGCTTTGTATGTAAATAACTCTCCAGTGTGTTAACTTACAATGCCTAATGAATATGTGGACTGACAAAGACAGATGAAAAAGCACCTTTGTCTGGCAGAAACCTGTTTGTTAACTCTGCCATAATGCAGACTTTAGGAACATATTCTAAGCATACATACATAATTTTTATATAGTACCTGTACATAAATTTCAATGTGATCCTGGCTTTCATTTAAGATCTTACATGATATTCTTTGGTGAACCAGAATGTAGATACCGAGATGAGGATGTTCTTGAAACCCCTTTTACAAGTTGGCATTGAAGGGTTCTTAGGGTGACAAGTGTATTTTACAAGTATGTGCAACTTTTGGGTAATGGCAGGTGGGTTTAACATTTAACTTCTTTCCCACACTATTTTTATCAGTGTTTTGTAATACTCGTCTGCTTATTTTGATAAGCTCTGCCATAGTTTCTTCACCACATATTGCGCAAGCCATAGCACTTGGGCCAGGAAACTAGGGCATTTTCTGTAGCAGTGGAAAAAGTGCCTACTATTTCCATCCCTTACATGTATCATTTCTCCTCTGCGTGTACATGTATACACAAAACATACCAATTTGAGCAGCTGCTGAACTACCTTAAGTCGAAAGATTTCTGCTAGAGGGGATATATTTTCCAAATGTCAAAATTGGCACCCTTCCTAAGAACATACCCCCTCTGCAACATGTCCCAACCCTCCCAACCCCCCTTGAAAATCTGTGAGTGCTCTCATTTTAATATTTTAGCTCTTGGTGTCACCTGCACTCTTACCCACTTGCGTCTCCTTTAGGCTGCAGCTGACCATGGACCTAGGTGACACAGAGAAGACATCTCTGTCTGGGTCCTTCTGACTGAGATTTTAAGTGAGGATTAAGATTCTTGACAACCCCGTACTCTTTGCCTTTATTCTCTCCTTAGAGGAGTAGGGGTGTTTTTGTTGTCTTGGGATAAATTGTGTGAAATGTAGAGCCGTTCAAAAACCAGAATTTTCAGAAAATTCTGAAAAAATTCATGTCAGGACCATCAGAATGTTTAGTTTTGATAATGTTCCCCACCTTCATGTCTCAAAGTCTTACATTTCAAAAGTTGATTTGATTGCCTTTCTAGTGAGAGTAATTTAATTCTGCTTTATGTCTATTGTTCTTGACTATAGGTGTGTTAGTTATGCATTGAGTCTACTATATGCTGTTTTGTGCACTGGCCTCTGAAAGAGGCAGAAGGGATTTTTCCCTGGTTATATATCCCTCTTGGTATGAAAAATCACCATGTGGCAGAGCACAAGTCCCGTGTTTGGTGGCTTTCATGTTAACATTGATTTTGGAGCTAAATAATCAGATATTTTGTTTTCTGTTGAGGAAGAAGTGAAATTAGTTTGCATACAGTGTTGCGTGGCTGTTTATATTAAATGGATATTTATAGTTCATAATGCTCTTCCTCTCCCCAACAAATATTTACTTGATTTTAAAAAAAAAGATAAAAAGCCCCCTATAGTATACTTTCAGTATTGAAGACTATCAGCCTACCAGTGTAGTATCTACTGTGATAATTTTGATTTTAAAAGTTGAAATAAATGGAGCAATGTTGATTTACATCAACTAAGTATATGGTTCAATACATCTGATGTTCTAAATTTCCAAAACATAGCAGTGATCCTGTAAAAGGTAATTTATATTGGAGAAATCTTAGTTGTATCCACTATATTATAGAAATCCATTTCCCCTGTACTTTGTTTTTCATAGACTGTTTTATTACAACATTTACTAAGTGTTGGATACTTGTATTTAAACATAGGCTTAGTTCTTCCTAGCTCATCTTCTCATTTTGCATGATGCTGCAGTGAAGTTATTCTGCCTGAGACAAAACAGAAAATAAATATATGTTTAATATATGACATCGTATTTGGCTGAATACATTGATGTAACCTGATTTCAGTACAGAATCTATTGGAAGTAGTAGGACAGATGGGATGAGAACGAGAGTTCCTATTCTAGCACAAATATCCTTTGGCTCAAAAGCTGTTATACTTATTCAGTTCTTACTCGTAGATAGCTCCTATTAAGTGCAATGGGAATTTTGGCTGAGTAGGACATTTGGATTTTGCCCTTACCAAACAGAAATAAAATGCCTTTTTTGTGTGTGCATTTTCCCTCAAGATATTTTTAATGCAAGTCTCCTCTTTAAGCAACAAAACTCATATTTAATGTGTTAAGGCAAGGAGAGTATGTTTTTTGTAATTCAGTAGCTCTAGTACTACTGAGCATGATCAAGATACCTTTAGTTCTAATGCCACAGAAGGGAGCTGAAGCCCTATAAACACAGATTCCATTTTCCAAGGCCTCAATCCTTGGTTCGGCGCTTAGGATTTATAGGCATGTTGTTACAGTATGCTATCTAACGTTCTGAGCAGATGTGCCTTGGGAAAGCCTAGCCTTTAACTCTATCAATTCAGCATGTGTCAATGTATATGCTTCTTTGCCTACACTAGAATTTTAAAAAGTTAGCATGCGTCAGCTAACACATTGTAATAATGCACCTTGGAGACCTCAGTGGCTGTCAAAGCTGATTCCCCACTCTGGCACTTCAAGTGCAGAAGGCGGGGGCCCACAAAGATTCTAAAAATTAATACTGGCCACTCCAAGCTTGTATTAAACTCCAAAGCTTACAGTTTCTCTCTGACCTTGGTTTGGTAAATGCTGCCTCCACCCAAATGCAAACCCCTTGGAACCCAGGAAAGCGCACTTGGGAGTTCCTTCCCGTGGGATGCCCTCAAGCCCTTTCTCATAAACAGACAGTTAAGGGTTAATGCCCCTTTTACCTGTAAAGGGTTAAGAAGCTCAGTGAACCTGGCTGACAGCTGACCAGAGGACCAATAAGGGGACAAAATACTTTCAAATCTTGGTGGAGGGAAGTTTTTCTTTGTGCTCTTTGTTTTGGGTGTTGTTCGCTCTTGAGACTGAGGCTACGTCTTCACTACCCGCCGTATCAGCGGGTAGCAATCGATTGCTCGGGGATCGATATATCGCATCTCATCTAGACGCGATATATCGATCCCCGAATGCGCTTATATCGATTCCGGAACTCTACCAAGCCCAACAGAGTTGTGGAATCGACAGAGGGAGCTGCGGACATCGATCTTGCGCCATGAGGACGGTGAGTAATTCGATCTTAGATACTTCGACTTCAACTACGTTATTCACGTAGCTGAAGTTGCGTATCTAAGATCGATTTTCTCCCGTAGTGTAGACCAGCCCTAAGAGGGACCAGACGTCCATCCAGGCTCTCCAAATCTTTCTGAATCAGTCTCTCATGTTTCAAAATTGTAAGTAACAGCCAGGCAAGGCGGAGTAGTTTTATTTTTGTTTTCTCAACTTGTAAATGTCCTTTTTTGCTGAGAGGATTTTGTACCTCTGTTTGCTGTAACTTTGAACTCAGGCTAGAGGGGTTCCTCTGGGCTATATGAATTGATTTACCCTGTAAGTTATTTTCATCCTGATTTAAAGAGATGATTTTTACCTTTTTCTTCTTTCAATTAAAAAGCTTTTGTTAAGACCTTGATTGATTTTTCCTTGTTTTAAGATCCACGGGGATTGGATCTGGACTCACCAGGGATTGGTGGGGGAAAGGAGGGGGGATGGTTAATTTCTCCTTGTTTTAAGATTCAAGGGGTTTGGATCTGAGTTCACCAGGGAATTGGTGAAGTCCCTCAAGGCAAACCAGGGAGGGGAGAGTTTTGGGGGGACAGGAAGTGCTCCAGACACTGAAATTTCTGGATGGTGGCAGAGTTACCAGATCTAAGCGAGTAATTAAGCTTAGAAGTGTCCATACAGGTCCCCACATTTGTACCCTAAAGTTCAGAGTGGGGAGGAACCTTGACACCCTTTTACCCCCGCCCTCCAGGGAAGAGCTGAGAAAGAAAACAAAGGAAATTAGCTGTTGCCCTCAGCTAATTAAACAACATATGCACAAACCTCCTAGGACACAGAAACCTAATCCTGTTCTTAAAAAGGGTACATTTTATTAAAAACAAAAAGAAAGAAAATACATCTGGAACTTAGGCTTTTGCTAGATTTTAAAAGAGCAACTTTAAAAAATTAAGCACCCAAAATAGCTTTCTTGGGGGTTCAGCTGAAAGTTAAAAGCAAATAAAAGCATCTGGGGTTAATACAGAGGAGTCCACTAGCCATATAAAATAAACAGAAATAAATCTAATCACGTCTTTCTAAACATTTCTGATCTACTTACACATTTGAGGATTCCAGATAAGTAGTTCTAGGTATGATCTGATGATCTATGATCATACCTGGCTTAAAGCTTCTCATAGCATAACTGCTCCCTGTTCCCCGGAGAGCAACAACAGAGACTAAGGGGAAGTTTTTTCCCCATTTTAAAAAGTTTTAGCCTTCTCATGGACTCTTTTGGTCAGGTGCCCACTCTCTTTCCTTTTACCTGGGGGACTCTGTTAATCCTTTACAAGTAAAGCAAGCAGAGAACAGCCACCAAGAGGGATTTTATAGCTAGCTAGCTGGCTGGCTGGGTGTCCATAAAAGGGAGCTACCATTCCCCCCCCCCCCCCAAATCACTTATCACAGTGGCTAAGAACAGAAATCATTGACACTAAAGGGCTGTATTTTGTAATAGGGAATTATGTTAATTCTGTGATCCATTTTGTTTTAGGCATACTTTTGCACTAATCTCCTTAATTTTTTGGGCTCTGCTTACCAGATACCACCTTGGGGATTGTCCCAACAATTCTGAACTCCGCCTTTTTGGTTAACAAATGTTCTAAACAAATTGTAAGTAACTCACAATACTCACTTGTAATCTCGTGTTTCATAGTGGATTGGGGCGAATTAGGATTCTGTGTAAGGATTTATTTTACCAAATTCTTTAAACTGCACCTCATCTGAAAATAAATATGAGTTGAACTTGGATAATTGCAAGACCTATGAATGTGTCTAGTTTGGAGCAGTTTGGTTCATCTCAGCTGTGAAAGGAGAAATACAGCAGGGTTTAACTAAAGTGTATTGAAAGAGGATGGCTTCCTGCAGTGAGACAATGTCAATGGGTTGTGGAAAGGCTCATCTGACAAAAGATCCAGCACGTGAACTTTGCATTGCCAAATAATAATAATAAAAAAGGAGGTGGGGGAGGGAGATACATCCTCGTCGGCCCCTGCAGTGCTGGACATTTGTAAGATCTTTAGTCCAATAAAATCATTCCCCCATTCATCACAACATGAAGAATTTAGTCCTGAAAGAAGAAAGAGTAACCCAGAGCAGGGTAAGGATTGATTACCAGAAGGGTTGAGTAACTGACTAAAGAATGCTGGAATAATAGTTGGTCTGGTTCTGCAGCCCATATTTAAGGAAAACTTCCATTGATGCCTAGACAGTTGACTGCAAGAACAGCCTTAGTGTTTGGGTTTTAAGATTAAAAAAATTAACCTAAATTGAAAGAGTTAAAGGAATACTTCATTTAATGTAACTCTAAAGCTTAAATTCAGTCCTGGCCCAAAAAACCAAAAGCTATTCTGGAGCTAATCTTTTCTTTTTAATGTTATGAGTGCATTAGTGCTTATGAAGGTGAACAAGTAGTAACCTTGGTTTAAGACACCCGCATTGTGAAAAAACGCTTTGTAAGCTTCCCCGTACAACTCTTCAAGTGCACTTGAGTCTGACCTGCAATGCCTGTGTTCCAGTGCTTGGCCTCTCTTGAGCTGCAGTCACACCATGTGTGCTAAATTGTTTCTTGGTTATGTGATGTGTGCACATGGGAACTAGATAGAGACATCCAAGCACATTTCATTTGTGACGCTAAGCAGGATTTGAGCTCACAGATCAAGGAGATTGAGCTAAATATCCACACCATCTCATGATAGAATCATCTGTTTTATTTAAAATAAAATGAATGGTAGATTTAGAGGTGTGTTTTTTCTATTCAGTAGTGCTTTGGGTATATGTATTACATCTATAGCTGTAAATGCCAATACCAATATTCGGTATTTCAAATATTTACTTTTTAAAATATTTAGTTCCAGGTATGGCTTACCATTGTCCTTTAGTCTATACTAATTGCTTACTAACATCACTAGATCAGTTATTCCATTTAAATTTCTCCCTTCTGTTTGCTTTGTACTTGGAAAAGCTAATACATACTAAAGATGTATTTGCGTGCTGCCTAACTGAGCCAACTAGCTTAGTGTGTTAAAAGATGGTAAATAAATGTGTTGACTTTGTGCACAATTAAGCATTTGGAAGATTAAGCAAAATGTTTTTGTGGAAGACCTGTTCTACAAAGCAACTTAGGGAACAAATGTCCATTTTCACCAGGAGTACAAAGATAAATACAGCAGAAACTAATTTATTGTACCAAAGTTGATAGTCAAAACAACATCAGTAATAGAAACTTAGAGGTAAAATTATAAATTCTCAGCAGGCTTTCACAGTTAACAAAAACTGAGATTGAAGTCAGTGGCCTTGAACCAAGAGAAAGTATATGCTAGCCATCCAAAATCTCACCAGTGTGTCTGTTATCCTAAGGATTGATATACAATTTGGCTGTAAATCAGAATGGAAAAGGAACTCATAACAATCTCTCTCCATAAGCAGTTATCTTTTTTTTCTTTTTCTTTTTTCTTTTTCTTTTTCAATAAAGTAATATTCAAAATAGTTTGAATCCATGTTTTAAAATTCATATGAACTTATGCAGCTTTACTTGATAATAGAGAAGGTGTTTGAAATGTCAAGTAGAAAATGTACTGTAGACATGTATGATCTCTATTTTTAAATACTGTAATCCAGTGGAAGCAAGAAAAGTTATTTTCCACAGCCTAAGGTACAAAGGATATCGGGTTGATGTGGGCAGGGTTATGCGTGGTTAAGAAAGGAGTTTCTTTTAGTTTTCAGTTAGTAGCTCTTGATATGCCTGGAAGAGTGGGTTGAAAAATTGACCTCTTGGACATCACCCCATGCTAGAACAGGTAAGAGTAATTTGCTCTGAGGCAAGTTAATTGAAGAAAGGGTTAAAAACATAACAGCTTTGGAGAGATTATGGAGCTGTGTGTTTGCAGGAACTTCACTGAGTGGGAAGTGATCTTCCATTTTTCTTGTTGCCTGGAGCACATCTTGGTAGTAGTATCTCGAGTTGGGTAATGAACTGTGTTGCAAAAGCAACAGAATGTACAGGTTTAGTTGTTGCTGTTGCAAGAGAGTGCCTGTTAGAATTTTTTTTTTTTAAAAGAGTTTTGAAAGGAGAAGCTTCTGGAAAGAGAATACAATGGGAATTTTACCTATAGTGCCATGGGTAGGAACCATTTATTGTATTGTGGTATACCCAAAATATGCTAAATTATTTTCAGAGAGTGTCCCTGCCCTGAAGATCATGCAGTCTAATCACATATATTATGTGAGAAGGCCAGAGGTATATATGCATTACAATATTATATAATTGGACATCCCTGCTTACATAGGTGATATCAGTGTGAGACAATATTCTTTTGACAGGAGTTGATGTTCAAAATAAGAGAATTATACACTCCTTAAATGCCTCATCTCCCATCAGGGATCACAGAATATATTTCATGTACAGTAGAAAACAGTTAAATGTAACAGTCATCTTGAACTGGGTTGTGATGCAGGTATATGTGCAATTATTGATCTGCTGTTATTTAAAAAAAAAATTTAACTTGCTTTGTAGCTCTCTTTGAGACTTAAAAATTCAGCCATGATTGTAGGGTGTCTGCTGTGCCATAATTTATTACAAATGGCTCCAGTCCTGAAATTGGATTGGTGCAAGCAGACACTTGCTTCCAGGGAGAACTGTACGGAAGTCATGGCCATGATTTCAGTGGAGATCAGTTTAGGAACAAGAGGTTACTTACACTGCTTGGATCGGAACCCCAGTCAGTTATTAATGCTCACATGGAGTCAGTGGGACTCCACATGATCACAGGAGTTCCCTTGTTTGGTATCAGTTGCTGGATTGAGTCCAATTCTTGGAAAAGAGTACATAATTTAATATATACAAAATTCCAGTATAATATTATTAATTGTTAATCTGATAGAGACACCATGTTTTAAGGCAGTAGCACAGAGGAAGATTTAGTCTGGCATTTGAGAGCTTGATTTTTTAATTTTAACCCTGCATTATTGCTAGTTTGTTGGGTTTGTTTTATTGTATGCAGTGTAGCTTTTCTCTAGAACAGACAATAAAATAACATATAGCTTGATATTTTCATGTAAAGATACAATACGTACAATTAAACTAACCTAGCTTATCATCTCCTGTTTATACAACATCTTTCAGACATTTTTTCCTGATATGTTGAACTGCAGAAATAACCATTATTCCTTTTTGTGTTGTGATGCAGCTTCAGTTCTTGAAAACATTTCCCCCTCCCACACTCCAATTTTTTGGAGACTTCTATCCTGGTCTGTTGAAGTGATCCTAGCCCTGGTACCTGAGAAGATATTTAGCCTTAAATTCACCCAATTCTTATTGCAAATCTTATTTTTCCAACACTTCATTGATTTTAGCAGCTGATCTCCCCTCTAACCTTTGAACTAAGAGAAAATTTTCCAAGCTTTCCATTATCACAGTGGGTTTTAGGCTTTTAGGAAATATAAGGGATTGGGTTCTTGCTGTAGCAGTTATTCTCAAGTTATCAACTCTTAAAAGTCATGTCAAAAATCAGCATGAGAAGCAAAATGGTAATCGAATAATATAAATTTCAAGTACAGTGTCTTGTGAGCTGCTGGAACAGAAAACAAAAGTTTGTACACAATTTAGGAGCTGTGACTTGTAACTTTTCAATTAGACAAAGGATAATTTTGCAGCCACTATGATTGCTGTGATATTGCCTCTTAAAGCTGTTCCCCTGGTGCAGCAGTTCTTTTCTGATCCTATTTCAGGACTGGATACAGCATATTTGGAACCTCAGACCGGTATAAGTTTCAATCCAGGAGATTTACGCTTTTTAGTGGCTATTTTAGGATAGGAGGATCAAACCTAATCAACTCAGAGGTCAAAACATTTGTAATAGGCAAAAACTAAAATTACAGGAAAAATGAGCACACTACATGCAGTAGCTGGCAGACATTGGTCTCAAGAGCACAGTCAAAGTTAAAAATGCAAGAGTAAATAATAGTTACAGAGGTGGAAAATAAGAAACAAGAATGCAAGCTATGGGAAACTTGGAAAGTCTATTTACTGTTCATGAAGTGTGATTTTTTTTTTTCTGTGTTGCTTACCTCCAGTTTGGTGTTGTCAAGGGGACATACACTAGGGCAGGGGTTCTCAAACTGGGGGTTGTGGCCCCTTAGAGGCTTGTGAGGTTATTACCTGGGGGTCGTGAGCTGTCAGCCTCCACCTGAAATGCAATTTCACCTCCAGCATTTATAATAGTGTTAAACATAAAAAAAAAAAAAGTGTTTTTAATTTATAAGGAGGGGTTGCACTCAGAGGTTTGCTGTGTGAAAGGGGTCACCACTACAAAAGTTTGAGATCCACTGTGCTAGAGATTAGGAAGTTCATCTGTAAGCAGATCCAGCATAGGTTTTGTGGATAATAGCAAGCATCCCGTAGTGGTGTAAATTTGAATGTATTTTCTAACTCTGTCTCCGCTGTTAGTTGATTGAGGGTATGTCTACACCACACACACACACACGCACACACGTTCTTAACTTGGGTTAAAATAGCAGTGAAGACATGGCAACTTGGCTTAAATTGCTGTGTCTTTACTGCTGTTTTAACCTGGGTCAGCTAACCCAAATTAATGTTGATTTTCAATAAGTTTTGGAACAAGGGGAAGTTCCAGAGGACTGGAAGAAAGCTCATGTTGTGCCAGGTTTTAAAAAGGGTAAAAAGGACAACACGGTTAGTTATAGACCTGTCAGCCTGACATCGGTCCCAGGTAAAATGATGGAATGGCTAATATGGTACTTGTTTAAATAAAGAATTAAAGGAAGCCCATATAATTGATGTCAGTCAACATCGGTTTATGGAAAACAGATCCTGCCAAACTAACCTGATTTTTTTAAAATAATTTTACCAGTTTGATTGATAGAGGTAATATGTTTTTATGTGTTTATATAATATACCTGGACTTCTGTAAGGCATTTGAATTCGATAACAACATTTTGATTAGGATACTAGAATGATAAAAATTCAGCATGGTACCCATTGAATGAATAAATTGTCTAATGGATAGGTCTCAAAGGGTACTTATAAATGAGGAATCATTGAGAAATAAGGGGCAAATTTTTAACAGAGAGTAATTAACCATGGGAAGAATTTACCAAGGGTATAGTGGATTCTCACTCACTGGAACTTTTAAATCAAGATTGGATGCTGTAGTTCAAATAGAAACTAATTCAGGAAAGTTCTATGGCTCGTGTTATACAGGAAGACAGACCAGAAGGTCACAATGGTCCCTCCTAGCCTTGGAAATTGGGAGTTTAGAACACATTTTTTCCCTTCCAGTGTAAACATATCTATCTGCAGTTGTTCACAGCTCTTGTAGCTATAATTAGTCTGATCATTCTTGGTTGAATTTAGATGTTAAAAAAAATCCAGTTTTCACTGCATATATATTAGAAGCCAGAGGGTGAGTCTCTTAAGATACTTGGTGATTTAACCATCCTGAAAGCCATAAAAAGTTAATGCATTTTGTAATTGCAATTGTAATTATCCTGCCTAATAAGCATTCAGAGTTCCTGCTTGCTTACTGGCAGAACATTTAAGTATTGTCCTCCTGGCATTGCTTTAGGGGAGATGGATCATCATACTCCTTCTTACAAGTTTTTTTTTTTTTTAAGTATTTATGTACTGCTGGGGCAACCTATGCACCAGTATATTAAAATAATGTATTCTGCAACAGCATGCATCTCTCAACTGGTTCTTTAAAATGTACCGACAGGCTTCTTATTGTTTTATTTAAAACTCACACACAAATATTCCAGGGGATTAGCTAAAGAAAGATGAGTTGATGGTGAGGGGGGGGGGGCGGGGTAGGCTTTGGTGAATGAGGAGGAAGCGGAAAATGTGGTGAGTACGAGGAGGAATTAAGAGATGTGTTTTGAGTTGAGCTAGTAGTTGTACAGCCATTAAGTGCACTGCCTAATGCTGGAGCTGGCTTGGAAGATCAGAACACATGCTATGTTCTGCATGCACATTTTCTTTTCTAACCCTGAATGCTGTATTCCCCTTTGCTGAGACACCAGTTAAAAATACATATGTGCCAGTAGGGGGGAATTTACCCTTTTTCTCTTTCTTTGTCATTTGGGAGTTCAACATCTGCATTTCAGGTCAAGGTATAAATGCAAGCAAGTGGAAGAAAGGCAGGTTCCTCCTACCAATACCAATGTGCAGTCAGAGGGGTACCAAATAGATTAGTTCAGTCTCCAGATAGAAATTACTAGGAAGAAACAGTATTTTACCCCAGAACTGCTTGCTAGAGAAATCTGCAAAAGCATTGGAGCTCTAACTGTATTCTATATACAGAGGAAAAATGAAGTTTGTGTGGAACTTCCCCCTGCAGTAAAGATAACCAGTTTAGATATGGAAGAAAATACTACTGCAAGTGGAAAAATAGGTCATTTAAATTTTACTTAATTTTTTTTTAGGTTTGATTAGTTCAGTCTGGGCCTTTACAAAGATATCACTGGACAAGGCCTCTCTGAAAGAATGGTGTAGGTGTTCCTGTTGCTTTTTTTTACTTCCTTCTTGTATTTCTTTAGGGAAATGGACAGGGAATAGATACAGTAGAGGTGTATATATATAATATAAAGAGATCTTGTTTTTAATACAGTAAAAATGAATATAAGCAAATTGGCACTTAGAGAATTTTGGCCTGTTGGGAAATAGGACTTTCTGTATTGCTCACGTCTGAAGAAGTGAGACACGCTGTTGCCAGTCTTACTGTATAGTTATGAGACAGGAGGAAGGAGCTGAGAAGTGAAGATAGGAAGGGAAAGATGGGGTAGATTATACTGCAGTATGATTAATTCTGATTCCCATTTAAGGAACAGAAAGTGTATGTAACCCTTTAATTCTAAATACAGTGCTGAGATACAGGGTAGAATTTATTTTCTCTTGCTGAATTCACACTGTATATGTTTAAATGCAAGTTGATCTTGAAATGCAGACAACTAATATTTTGTCAATTTTTAAAATTATTGGAATATGCAGGATGAAGAAATCACAAGGAATGACATAAGTGGCCAAATGCATCCCTAGTGTAATCTCTCTGACTTCATCTGGAATTCCAGCTGGGCTGATTTTGAGTCTTGCGGATTTTATCCTTGTGTGGTGGGATTTTTACACTCAGTAATTGTTGGCTTGATTGTGCAAATGTTAATTTTTTTACCTTTATTGCAAGTGATAATTGGTGTCTTGATTTTTTTTCAAACTCACTGTGTACCCACAACTTCCACTAACCTTTCAAAAGATTCTTTCCTCTTCTGAAAATCCAGTCATGGCCTGTTTGGGTGACTATCTTTAGTGTACATTCCTTTTGTTTTAATGTTTGTGTTAATAGAATTATGAACTCAAAGCCTTAACTAAAACGGAATGATTTTTATTTCCAAATATATGTGGTAACTTGTTAGTCATTAATATGTTTTGTCACTTTGTAGTGAAACTCATTATGTGATGTTTGTTTCAAATGAATAACTGTATTGCTGGGTCATTGGTCTATATTAATCTGAAATTAAGAGTTCAGTACAAGAAATGTAAAATTCTATTATCAGACAGAAATGCATCATCGATTATTATTGTATCCTTTCTTTCTGTGTGTGTGGTGGGATGGGAGGGGGGACGCACGTTATTTACTTAAAACAAAAAAACTTGAGGTTTTAAAAAGATACTTCGTATTAGACCATTTAAACGTGCGTGCTCGTGCCGCTGGATAGGGAAAAACAAGTGCTTCCTACTCCTCTCTCCTTCATTGTGGAAAATTGCTCAGGGGAAATGCTATTTACCCACCAAAAGCATAGAATGTCAAAGTTTGAGCTTGTGCTAGCTTGCAGCACAAATCTCCCCTCCTCTACCCCACCGCTCCCAAATATCTGACCATGGTGATATATCATACTCTTACCTCTTAAAGAAAAGAGTAAACAATTTATTTGAGTAAAATGATATGGTGCTAATTCAATTTGAAGAAAACTTGCAAAATAAGTAATAAGATATTGGTGTCAGATATCATCCTGTGTGTATATTTGATACATATGAACAGTTTTTTTATTCTTTTCCTAAAAGATTTATTAACTAATTCACATTTGTACATGAATTGAAAAAAAAAATCGTTTCCCATGTCCCATTGTTCATTACTGTATTTATTCTAATTGTGTGTTAGCATTTCTGTTGCATCTTCAAAGTTTCTCAAGTTACTTCACAAGTATTTATTAGTTAATCCACACAAGTACCCCTGTGACGAAGGTGGACATTACTCCTACTATACAAATAAGGGATCTATGGTACAGAGTTAAGTGAATTGCCTAAGATTGTATGACAAGTCTCTGGCAGAACCAGGAAGTGAACCCAGGTCTCTTGACTCCCAGGACTTGGAGTTCAGTAGCAACTCCATCCGTCCCTGTATTACTGATTATGCATTACAACATGTATTGTCTGCAAGGCTGCCTGAATGACTTCCATAATGGTGCTTAGATATACACATGCATTTCTCTCCCTTGTTTTGCTTTGGTTGTAGGAGAATATTTTTGTGCTCTTTATTGTTTTTTTTCTTCACGAATGTGATTTAATTTATATTTTAAAAGAGCAACGTTAAATGCTTTCCCAGTAGGTTAGGTGGTTAGTCTAAATGTGTAAAACTTAACCTGTAACTCTACATTTCCCATCTATAAATTTATCATTAAGGAACTGTCAGCTCCCAATTTATTAACATTTCATTTTTCTGTAGTGTTGTCTCTATAAGCCTTAAGGTTTAAAATAAAATTGTTTTAAATCTTTGCTGTTTAGATGTAATCTTTCAAACATTTTAATCATAGCCCTAAAAAGAATAATAAGCAATGAAAATCTGATTAATATTCACTTACACACACACACATTTATTTTTTTTATATACACATTGACTGCAAGTTACTACTTCTCAGCTGCAACATCTTTTTTTCTGCTAAATGCTGATAGATACTCTATATCTATTGTTAGTTGTCCTTACAGTGTCTAAGGCAATCGGACTTTGAGCCTTAATTTGGTGTTCCTTGGTGCTGCTGTAATACAAATAATAGAAAATCTCACTGAAACTCATATAAAGTGAAACACATAGTAAGATTATATCAAAAGACAGAAATTATATACAGATAGTGTCGCAATTGTATTCTGAACTGTAAATAGCTTTGCTTCAGGAAGTCCTACATAATACCATATGTGTTCTACAGAAGCCTGAGAGTACTTTGTTTCAAAGGAAAATTGAGTAAAATGGTATAGGATTACATTGTTAATCTCTGTTCCACAGCCATTGTATTGTTTCACAGTGGTACATCCAACATGACCTGGGGAGATGTTGTGCTTAGAACCCAGAATTAAACAGCGACCCTATATTTTACACCTGGTTATGTTTAGAGATGTTTGAAGATGAGAGTATCATGAACATGATGGGCATTCTTTTATGCAGCAAAGGTCATTTGTGATTAACAAAGTGATAACTTCATTCACCTGTGTTTTCTTGCCTCCTGCAGCTGGATGTGAATCACATGATGCTGATTCTCATTAGTTACGGAATTTTAAGTTTTTATGCTAGATGCTCTTGTTCCCCTTATTCATTCATTCTTTGTTTTGTTGTTTTCCTGTTTTCATTGATGGAAACGGTTGGTGTTTTCATTTGCTTTTTAGAGTTCTTGCTGAATGAGCTAATAATTGCTTTTTTTAAGCTGTTTTATGCAGCATGCTTTTGCCAGATTCAATAGCACCTAACTTACTAATCTTTAAAGATCTGCTACACAACATGCATTGATAGGTTCCTTCAGCCTTGACTGCCTGTCCTTTTATGTGCGCTAAACATACAGACCTGTCAGTTGTTTTCTGTATTGTGTTGTAACTATTTTAGTGCCTTTAGACATGTCAAGCCATGATTTAGATTTAAAACATGGATTAAAATTTTTGAACTGTTGGTATCTTTTTTCCACTTATTTAGAGTTAAAATGAATTAGTGCTATTTGAAAATATATTTTGTAAATCCTTATATTAGTCAAAGGAAATTAAGCGTTGGATGTTTGTATTTACCAGTATACTATGTGGTTCTGTTGTGAACAGCAGGGCTTTTAATAATTGGCCAATAACATTGTTTCTTGAGTATGTTTAGTTCTAGAGTACAGAAGAGAAGGTATTCTTGATTTAACCCTATGTAATAGGCAAGAGTTGATTCAAGAAGCATCTCTAAATAATAGTGGCCACATTGTAATTAAATTCAATATCTTGGGGGGAAGGAAGGTACCAAAAGCTAGTATGGTGTTACTAAACTTCAGAAAAATAGATTAAAAAAATGTTAGTCGTAAAGTCTAATGCCAAAAGCAAAAAAATTAAGATCCTTAAGATAGTTAGATTTGGCACGGTTGTTATTTAAGGAAACAATAATGGTCTCAGAAGGCATGCATACTTCTAAACAATAAAGGAAACAGGAAGGCAAAAAGTAAACCATTGTGGCTAAATGGCAAGGTTTCAGCCAAACAGATATCCTTTAGAAAAAGGAAATTCAATTTAGTGAAGCCAGTAGAAAGGAGCATAAACTACCTGTAGATAATATACAAGAAGGAAATTAGCAAGGCTGTGATGGATTTGAAGGGCAAATAATTGAAGGTATTAAAAATAAATCTTTATCAGAACCAGGAAACTTGCAAGAGAGAGAGAAGGTGAGTTCACTAACCCACTAACTGGTAGAGGGTGTAGTTGAGGAAGGTGAGGGCAATTGCTCAATAATTTCTGTGCACCAGTCCTCAGCACAGAGGCTGGAAGAGTGATCCCTACTCCCTGCCCTGCCCTGCCCTGCCCTTTTCTGGTAATAGAAATGAGGCACTATGAAATACCTGTGCAGACAGTTTTACACCTAAGAGTTTTGAAGGAATTTAAGAACAAAAGAGTTGAGCTACTAGTAAAAATCTACAATTATTCATTAAAATCAGCTGCTTTAACTGAGGATTGGAAGGCTGTCATACCCATAACTTTAAACATGTTGTAAAGGGTGATCCAGGGCAGTTGACCAGACATCCCTCTCTGCCTGGCAAATTTTGGAAATTAAAAATAAAAACAGAAATGTAAAATGCCTTCAAGATCATATGATGTGGTATAATAAGCACAGCTTCTGCAACAAAAATGAGCATGTGCTAATTTATTAGTCTCTTCAGTAGCCTTTTGTGACAGCTTTTTGAAAATCCAGATAAAATTATGTCAGGCTGTTTTCTTCTGTTCACTCTGAGTGACCTGTTCAAAGAATTCCAAGTATTTAGGGGCCAAAGGAATCTGCTGTCACAGATCAGAGAGTTTTTGCTAAGAGCCAGAAAAAAATGAATACAATAAATAAATGGTCAGTTTACGCCAATGTGAAACTTTAGCAGCAGGCTTCCACAAGATTCTGTGCTAGAAGTAAGGTTGCTTAATATGTGTATTTTGGAAAAAGTGGTGCACAGCAAAGTGGTAAAAGTTGCAAATGACAGTTATGTAATGTAGTCAAAATCAGAAAGCATTGTAAAGAACTTCAGAGGGGCCTAACCAGACTAAGTAAATTGGCAGCATGATGATATGTGAAATAGTGCAGGTTGGAGGGAATAATCTGACCTCCTGAGCCTACTAGAATTAAATGGGGTGGGAGGAGTGGGGAAGGACACTTAGATATCGTTGTGGTCAACTCAGTTAAGACCTCCACGTAGTGTGCAGCAGTAGTCCAAAAAGCAAACAAGATGACATATAAAGAATGGAATAGAAAATAATATGGAAAATATTACTACCCCATTATATAAATCAAGATTACAACCTCCTCTGGCATACTCTGTTTGGTTCTGCTCTCCTCATTTCGAAAAGAATATAGCATAAATAGGGAAGATTTCAGAGATGGTCAACAACAATGATTAGGTAAATGGAACAACTTGTGAAGATCGAATGAAAAAATTGAGACTATTTATCTTAAAAAGGAGATAGAAGAGAGGGGATTTGGTAAAAGTGTATTACAATAATGAATGGTATAGAGAAGGTACTGTAGATCAGAAATTTCTATTCTAATTCTAGTTCTAATACAAGAACTAGGGAACATTCAATGAAACTGAAAGATGGTAAATTCAAACTCCATAAAAGGAAATACTTTTTTCACAGACTGAATATTTAGACTGTGGAATTCATTGCTGCACAGTGTCATTGAACCCAAAACTCAGGATTCAAAGATAGATTAGACTTTTATATGAACAACAAGAATATTGAATGTTGTTACAGAAAATAACAAAAAAAATATATGAGAAGTGATAGGCTTCAGGGCATAAGCAATCTTCTAATTGTTGGGGTTGGGAGAAAAATTTCCAGAGGGCAAGTTATTATATAAATGCCTGTTGCTAGGTTCCTTGCACCTTATTCTGAAGCAGCTGCTACTCCTCACTATTGGAAACACGAAAGTGGAGCCACTGGTCTGATCTAGTCTGGCTATTATGATTTTCTGACAGTACCATAACTTCAAAAAATGTGGTAGAGCTACATAGGTATTCTACACTGCAGTGAGGTGTGTGTGTTGGGTTTTATTGGGAAGGGGAGAACATGCCCCTTCAGTTGTCAATTTAGACTCCTTTCTTTTTTAAAGAAAATTAAATGCTTAAGAATGTTTATTGGGCTCAGGACTGAATCTCCTCCTCTTGCACAAAAATCCACACGAATCAAACTGACAACTCTGCAACTTCATCAAATACATTTTGGGAATATCGCCCTCTCCTCTGGGAGGGATATCTGAGTCTTTTGGTGCTGACAAGGGGATGCAAACTCAACCCCACAGATCCGGATCAGGAAAGGCAGTTGTCATCCTGAACGGATGGCTACCCCCTCAATTAGCTGTACTAACTCCTCTCCTCCCAGTGTTAGCACAGATCCTGTTGGAGCCATGTTGTCATTGGCTGCTTCATTCTGGGTGCTTATTTGCGACTAAGGAGAGGACTCATGAAGAGTTAATGCAGCATTAAATTCCAGCCAGATTTGCGCATGGAAATCCAAAGGCTGAGCAGATGACCATGCCACAGAAAGAAGCTGGTGTAGCTTTGAAAAGGAAGGTAAATACAAATGTCTTTTTTAAGAAAACTAAAAAGAAAGTTGTGGGCTTGTCAGTTTTAGCATGTTGGATCCTTGCTATGGTTAGTTTGAGCCTGTTGGGGTATTATGAGTTGAGGTACAGAACATTGGCTAGGTTGACCAAGCTTTTCTTCTGATAATGTTTGGTAACTACCTTTGATTTAAACTGATGAGTGTGCATGGCCCCTTTGAGTCATACATAAAGAGCAGATCCCTGCTCTAAAGAGTCACTATCTGAATTAAGACTTTTCAGATCTACAGAACCCCTAAGTGTTGTTTTAGTAGATCAGACCAGCAATCTAGTAGTCTGTGTCCAACAGTAGATAGTCCCAGGTGAATCAGAAGAAGTGCAAGACAAGATGCTCCACCGTGCACAGTTAAATAATCTAATAGGAGAAGTTTCTTTGTAAACTTTATCAGTTAATAGCTATCTTGTGCCCTCACAAATCAGGGTTTATATCCCTTATAAAAATGTTTCACTCTTTCTAAAGGAACTCTGAATATTCTCATTATCCATCTGCAGTACTCTTAAAAAAAGTCCTTCTAAGTTCCTATTCTTAGTGGTATTTTGTAGTAAGGAATTGAAATGGAAGCATAATGAATTTAGTTGCTGAAACATTGCCATTGGATGTCTTTTGTTTTTTGTCCCTAGTACCAACTTCAGAGCCGGCACAACGTGTCCAGAAATCGTGTAGCTTGCACTGTGTAATTTAGAGAAAAGAGTCGGTTCTAGTGTGGCCCGTAAAGAATGTTCCATTTATTTAAAGAAATAAAATTAGTAATTTTTAGGGAACAATACAGAAATGTGCTAATATTTTGTAGTACATGAAAATAAATTAAAAACGAACACATTGATACATTGATAGAAGGAGTACCAATCTACTGAATTTTCTTTAAAAGGAGATAAAGTAAGAATTTTAGGTACTCAGATTTTTTTTTTAAATCAGCCCTCCCTCTAACTAAAATTCAGAATCTCTTAAAAAAGTTACATATAGTTCATGCACAATAAAGATCAACGTGTATATATTTAAAAACAAACTAAATCCCCAAACTGATCATTCAATTTATCACATGATGGAGAACACCATGGCCCAGATTTTCTGATGATGCTGATGATAACATCAATTAGAGTTTTTTGTGGAAATCTGTGTGTTTGTGTGTATAAATCTTCATTTTATGAAATGTTCATATAGATGTGTGCAAGCACAGAAATATCTATTCATAATTTCAATCTGTTTCACAGATACAAAGTAACTTCTTATGGAAAATTATATATTAGTTTGGTGTGAGGATTAATCCAATTTTTTTGGATTTTGAAAAAGGAAATTTTTTATTTTTGCAAATAAGCATGTTTATAGTCCAGTGTTTAAAAATGTTACGTTCAGATAAACCATGTTGGGGGAAAAAATGAAAGCTTTAGTAATTCCTTATTACTATTTGCAGGCTATTTTGGGAATTTAAAATGACTTTATTGCTTAATAAAATTTGTATACAGTATATCCGGTCTAATTGAACACGTAGAAGTACTATATGTAAAATATAGTTTAAAAATATAAGTTGTTTTCTTCAGTCTGGACCACTCTCTACAAATCCCTAGTCTCTGTGTGATCTGTTAACGGGTGAATTTGGTAAATATGTGTATTATTATTGGTGTTTTAAAAAATCTATTTAATTCCAGCTAGAATATGGTAAACAGTACCTTTAGCAAAGTTGCTCCTGTGTGGAGATATATATAATGTTTTAATTTGTGCCCTGATATGCAGCAAACAAAAAACCAAAACAGCATGCTGTATTTCACTTTGTCCTTTAGAATGGTATGAAGTATTACACAATCATATTATTTGCAGCCATTATTCATTCTTGTTTAATGCAGTATCCAATTACTGTAATATATGTAGGAAAACACACAGAGTTAAGTATGTAAACTGAATGGGATTCATGTAGAAACTATTGGTTCTTCTTCGAGTGCTTGCTCATATCCATTCCAGTAGGTGTGCGCGCGCCGCGTGCACGTTCGTCGGAAGATTTTTACCCTAGCAACACTCGGTGGGTCGGCAGGGCGCCCCCTGGAGTGGCGCCGCTATGGTGCCGGATATATA
>NC_133771.1:178184625-178253370 GCF_003597395.2 Chelonoidis abingdonii
TCCGACGAACGTGCACGCGGCGCGCGCACACCTACTGGAATGGATATGAGCAACACATCTCGAAGAACAACAGTTACAAAGGTGAGTAACCGTCTTTTCTTAACAATTGTTTAGGAAACCCTTTGATAGCCTGAGAAAAATTGCCTAATTTTCCCCATGGTTGATTGGTATTTTACACAGGAACGTGGGAATTGCCATATGAGATTACACCTGTTGTCCATCTAGTCCAATATCCTGTCTCCAACAATGGCCAATGCCAGACTGCAAGGTGCAGCCCTCCGCCCCCCTGACAAGGCAGGCAGCTGTGCGGTAACCTGCTCCTAACCCCCTAGTAGCTAGAGATTTTTTAAAATCTTGAAGAATAAGGTTTTACATCCCTTCCAAAACACTTATTTTGTTTAAAGTATCTATTATCAAAACTGGATATTCTTGTTTCTTCAATTTTTTCCGTTGTAGTGACAATAGCAAGTTTTTACTTGTGAAGAGAATTAACTGCTGAATGTTTGGAGGGGGGAGTTGCACCTAGTAACTCTGTCATTTGCTTTAAATCTTGGTATAAATTTACAACTAAATAATCTCAACTAGAGGAAGGCAGTTCTGTTTTTAAGTAGAATGTTGATAATTTATAATGTGTTCTTGGCTTTATTCCCTTTTTGAACAAACTAACAAAATAAGAAAAGCCTTACATCTTCAGAATGTATGCAAAGTGCATGAAATTATTCTCACTAATACTTAAGACTATAATGTTCTCGTTAGATAATTCATAAGTCTTTCTCAGTAATATGATCTTAAAATAGCTGGTTTAGCAATTGTTCTGATAATATAAGAGTAGAAGGTTTTAAGTGATTGATTTCTGTAAGTGCAAAGAAAAAAACTGTTTTTATTTATTTTACTTTATAAGGATGACACCACAAGTTTTCTGGGAGAAATTTTGATTGCAAGAAAAATTTAAACCTCAGAGTTTCCTAAGAAGAATGTGAATATCTGAATTCTTGCCTTCTCACCCTTCTTGTTCTGGAGCTGGGCATACATATACTTTCATTCATGTTCGCTTGTGATAATCTGAAACAGGAGTAACACTTGTTCAGTGTGGAAAATCTTTAAATATATATTACTTGGAGTTAAAAAGCTAATGGTGTAATTTTTCTTTTTTTTCCTAAATGACCTTGAATGTCGGTGCAATAATTGGTTATTGCTGGAACAAAAGATAGCCCTGTCTTAGATTTGTTTGAATTCAGGAAGCTGTGTTTGCCAAAGTTAAATTTCTGTGACGCAGCTATGTCAAGTTTCAGCAGCCACACCTCTTCTAAGCCGTTTCAAATCTTCAGTTTTGACCTTTGTTCATAGCAGTATTGCTTTTCTAAAGACACATTTGAAGCTTTTAAATTGATTCTCCTAAAACAGCTCAATCAAAAAGGGGAAAACGCAAAGTTTTGAAATGAAAAAGCAATAGCAAATACTGTTACGTTTTCAACCTTTGTTTATTAATTTTATTCAGCTACAACTGGATAACAACAGGACAGATGGATACTGTTCCCAATCATTATGGTAAGGATAAGTCTGAACCTTACTGTGATAAACAGTGAATGATGTAGCTAATGAGGCTTTCGTTAAGTGGAATATTACAGCAAAGCTACTTTAATTCTTGTTTTTATTAAAATAAAATTGGCACTCAGGATTTTTCAAACATTGTGAGAGAGTGGATTATTTCTTATAAAATGTATCAAATTAAGCATGCATAATTTTGCTGCTGCAGCACCTTTTTCAGTGCTGCACCTGACAGGTGTATTGCATAAGGTTTGCCCTTTGCGTTGGCAGTTAATGTAAACCTTGGTTCATAGTAAGCAGTGCCGCTGAACTGTTCTCTTTAGAGCTATGAAAATAAATATCCATAGCTTTATAGTGAAAGTCATAGAGTTATGGCTCTATAATAGCTTTTAAAGTTAACGCCTGTTTTCAGAAAGTTATGGTTTGAATGAAGAAAAATCCTTTTTTTGTTTAAAGTGTAAAACTGTGCTTTTGTGTTCAGTGATTACATTGTACGTATTGACTGAAGTCAGTGGGGCTCTCCACGGGCACAGTTTTGCAGGACTGAGGCCTTGATTGGTGTAAATCATTGCTGATGTAAAAACCGAAACTTCGTGAGTAATTGCAATTTTAATTGCTTTTCATATTAGGAGGAAAAAATATTTCGTGAGCGCTGAATGTGGGTCTTAAAATATCACCATTTCAAAAGAGGATGTTCATGTTGTGCCTGCGGCAATCCATATTTGTGCACGCAAATGCTTGGTTTGAATATATAAATAGCCAACTTTTATGGTAGAACCCTTTGAAAATTTGACCCTTAGAGGCAAATGTTATTTATCATGGCTTTTGCCAAGTCCATGATAAATACTATTTTTAACATGCCTCAACATAATGTTCATCTCAAGCAACCACAGTACATTTTATGAATGTTGTGAAAATCTTAATTCCCAATATGTGAATATTGCCGAGCGTCTCCTGGTTCCTTTACTGAAAGGTTTGTTGTAACTGAAGCAGTCGGGTGTGAGAGGGGCAGACTGTGTCAAGAGGCTAGTTTCTGGCAAGTTTTCAGCAGGCTGTTTAATATTACTCCATAGTTTTGTAAAACATTGGGAGTCAAGCCCTTTTTATAAAGAGCAGTTTTATAGGGGATTTGTAGAGATAGTGGGACATGAAACCTTTTGCTTGTAGGTCACTTTTTAATTTTGTCCCATTTTCATGGTACCCCCAAATTACTGGAGAGCTGTCCTGTCCTTGTGAAACAAGTTTGATTTTAGTCTAGGGGTGCATGTATATCAAAGGCACCATCACAGTTGTCACTAATTAGTAGGGAGCACAATTGATGAATATTTCACCTTCTTGGGGGGATGACACCAAGGTAGACTGAGGCACACTGCTATGGAAGTGTGGAGAACTTTGAACTGCTGGTGCTGCAGCCTCTGCTGTCTAGTTTGTGACAAAACTCCACTTGGGGGAAAAAAAGCAAAATTTATAAGACTATTTAAATGTTATTCAATAAAATAGGCTCCCTTTCCTCCCACCGAGAATCCCAGGGACTTTACTATACTCTTCTTAGGTTTCTTCCTTCTGTTTTGATTCCCTTCAGAGCCGCCACTTTCATCAGCCCCAAGGAGGTATCAGGAGAAAGTTTTTAGTGCTCCTCTCAACTCAAAGGGCTAAGCTTGCCTCCTATACTGGTGCTGGCATAAGGAAGGGAGATAGAGAACTGAACTTTTGTTCACTGGTGTAACAGCAGCTGATGGCTTTCTCTCAAAGGATTTTGCTAGGTTCTAGAATATTTGATTACCAATATATTTAGCATTCCTTCTGTTTAAAATGAAGCATTTGAAATCCTCCTTTTGCAGAATGTTTCTTCATTTTGCCTTTGTATAATGCATCTCTAGCTTTCTTATTGGTAAGAGATGTTGATTGTTGAATTCTTAGGACTTGTTAAAGCAGACTGGTAAAGGTTTTCTGGTTAGGGATTACTTTCAGAGAACTGCTGTGTAAAATACATTCAGAGTATGTCCCTATCATGAAGATAGATATATATATATTAATTATACTGTGAGAGGAGCTTTTTCAATCTGCTTTAAGTTCATATGTTAAATAGTTTCTTAACATGGCTGCAACACATGTGAGATGGCATTTAAGACCTCAGTAGAGTTTTCTCAACATAAGAGAAATGGGATGTTTAACTGAATAACACTGATTTGCACATGGCCTGATCCTGGGAGGTCCTGCATGCTTTCAAAGGGACCTGAGGCTGTATAGCACCTTATAGGGTTAGGACCAGAGCTGGTCAGGAAATGGCTTTTGTTCCCACGAAAAAGTTTTCATTTTTGTCAAACATTTTATTTAAAAGCTTTTGGGTTGTTGTCCAAAAAACTGAAACCTGATTTTTTTGTATTTTGTGGGTTTTTTTTCAGTGAACACTTGACAAATTTAGACTGAAATGGAAGATTTTTATAGACAATATGGTTGGGGGTGGGTGGAATTGTGAAATGTTTTGAATGAAAACTATTCACCAGCACGAATCAGGATCTTAGTTTCTGGGAAAATCCCTTTTACCTTCTCTTTGGGTTGCAAGAAAGGTGGCAGATGAAGGCTGCTAATGTAAGGTGAAAACAGAACAGCAAAAGAGAGTTGAAAAATAAGCAGACTTAAACATGCTCTAACTGAGCTCCAGTCTTCAGATTCTGTTTATTTTTTTGTTTTATGTCTGACAACCTCTTAGAAGGGTGGGATGGGATGTGGTTTTTGGCTTAAGTCGGAACTGTGTAAAATTAAGAGTGTTGATAATTAAGCACTTAATTCTTTTCTGCATAGAGATAATTCTTTAATTTGTAGACAGGTTTACGTGATATTCACAGTACATAACTCTTACTTGCATTGCCTTCTTGCAAGACTGTTGGCAGTCTTGTACATTCCACTCTACATGCCTGTTTTCAATTAGCAAAAACAAAATTTTCTGGGCACCCAAGGGACCGTCTCTCTAATACCTGTCTTGAATGCTATTTAAATGTTAAAATACACTTGAACTAGAGATCACTGCAGTTTATTCTGGATAATTATTGATCAGTGCTATGCTATGAGAATAAGGAAGATAATTAGGTTTAATAGTTCAGTCTTCTAGGGCAGATTCAAAGTGTGTGATCTATTGTTACATAAAAGTGGAGACTGAAAAAAGTATTTTCAGAGTGAAATTTGATTTGCTTGTTTGCTTGTGTTTTCCAGTTAGAAAACTGAGGGTTAAGAGAAGACATTATCAGGAGAACAACCTATGCAAGTACAATGTATGTTGGCGTTGTTGTAATAGAACTATATAGGGTATATTGACAGTTGTTTTCAATCACACTTTATGTAAAATAAGCAAAAATGCATAGGGAGAAACAGTTTATTGCAGAGCAAGTAAATTTCTCTTTTTTTTTTCTCCCTTTCCTTTCCTTTTCTTTTCTGTTTTTGCCAGTAATGTCCCTTTTCCGGAAACAAGATCATGTGAAAGCCCACCCTGTTATTCTACAGGATTCTGTGTTTTTTTTAATTTCTCCCCACTAAACTATCTAGATCAAACACTGTGGTGCTCCGCCTGACTTTGGAGAGGGTACCCTTGAGGATACCATTGATGCATGTCTAATAGGCCAGCGGGGAGTGCTCATATAATAGTGTGATCGGCGTATGTCCTCCCCATAAACGAAGTGTGTGACATCTACGCTTCAGCAGATTATGGGCTAGTGTAAGTGAAAAGGTCAGTCTCTCGAAGATAATGGGGTGTTTCTTTTGTGTGGTAACTCCACATATGGCTGTCATTGTGCCATGTTCTTTGTCGTGGCTCTGAAAGATTGGTTTTAGTGTCATAGTCAAAGAGATCAAGGCCGGAAGGGACCACCAGATCATGGAGTCTGGCATCCTGTATATCACAGGCCACCAGCAGCACCTACACACTAAACCAACAACCAAAATTAGACCAAAGTATTACAGCCCACCAGAGACTAGACTGTTATGTGCCACAGGAAGAGAAGAGATTAGGAGGGACTGAGGTGCACCAGTGCCAATGATTAAGTGAAATATACTCAGATAATCCTGGCAAGTGACCTGCACCCACCCACTGCAGAGAAAGGCGAATCCCCCACCCCCTGTTTCCCTGTCACTGCCAATCTGTCCTGGGGGAAAATTCCTTCCCAGCCCCACATATGGCAATCAGTTAGACCCTGCACCTGAGAGAATGTTCTGTATTAACTCAGTACATAGGCCCTGTTTTCCATTCCCTTTATTGCTTATGGTCAAGGCATCTAGTCTAGGATTATTTCCATAGTGGCATTTCATTTTCCCTGTGAAGGTGGTAACCTTGCTCATCAGAAACACTGTAGTTTATCTTTGGTTTCTGGAATGGGGGAGAGAAAAATGTTGCAGTTTAAGCCATCTCTTCTCTTGCTTTGCAGCAGGTTAGTTGTGATAAATTGCCCTGCCCTGCATAGAACCAGCCGCTTTCTATCTCATGGCAATGATATTGGAGGCTTTTACATTTGGTAGATTGCCCCCTCCCCTTAACATTATTGGCATTTTTTTCTTTTTGGTAGAGACACTGACAATGTACAAATCACATTTCTCTCTGAGAATTTTGTTCAAAATATATAATTACAAGTTATATCTCAGATTGAAAATATGTTAGTGAAAAATTTTTTAGTTTGTTTACTTTGTGCATTTGGCATTGCCTTCTAAATAGTGAGTTTCACTGTTTCCATTATATACACATATCAGTTTCTTTTGTGCTGTAAAAACCCTGGTAAACAACAATAAGGTGACATAAAAACCCTTGTAAAAACCCTTGTTTTTGTTTTTTAAATTAATCACTTGAGAAATATTCAGCTTGACAGTGTTCTTTGCTTCACTAACTTCTGGGATTCAAATTTTGAATGGCAAAAGGTCAATCTGGATTTGTTAGATGTTGGCTTGTTGTCTCAGTGCATGTCTATGAAGTGTTATAACTAGGTTTTATTCAGAGCATTGTAGCTGAAATCTTAAATCAACCCTTCTCAACTGTCTGATCAAGAATTAGAAGTTAATTTCACTCCCTTTGGCTATTAGCAAGGCAATTGTCTGACTGTACTGAATTAGTATATGTGTCTGGTTGTATGTCTGAACGTGTATCCCTATGAGGAATAAGTTGCTTCTTGGGGTCAGAGGGAGAGAAGGATGATGGTGCATCTTTTTGTTACAACTCAGAATATATATTTTTGTATAGAAAAAACCCTCCAAAATAGCACTGTTGTCAAACTTGTAAAATGTACATGAGGGATAGCTCAGTGGTTTGAGCATTGGCCTGATAAACCCAGGGTTGCGAGTTCAATCCTAGAGGGGGCCATTTAGGGAACTGGGGTAAAAATCTGTCTGGGGATTGGTCTTGCTTTGAGCAGGGGTTTGGACTAGATGACCTTCTGAGGTCCCTTCCAACCCTAATCTTCTATGATTCTATGACTTGGAGCAAGCTGGGCTTGCTACCTACCCTCCGTCCCTAATTGGGTCACAAATATGCCAGGTGTTAAGCTATATCAGCTGTGGGCATTACGCTAGCCGCCCCACTAAGGCCGGGCTGGGAAGGAATTTTTCCCTTGCCACCATATTGGCCAGGTGCAGTGGGGGTTTTTTGCTTTCCTCACAGCAGGTTCAAGTAGGCTCTGTTCATGCACAGCATGACGGGCGGTAGGTCATATGTCGCGACTATTTATTTAACTGTACAGCGAATGTTCAGTGCAGGTACTCCATAAATAAAGGCACAAAAGAATGGAAAAATGGCCTGGAAAAGGAACTAAGGAGAGGTGCTTGGTAATTAAGCAAGTCAGGAGGCAGTTGAGGACTCCTATGATTGGTGCAGCCAGGAGTCAACGCCCCCCCCCCCCACATCATCATAGTCCACCTTAACCCCTCCTGCGAAGGAGGTGGTCAGAAAGGTCCCGACAAGGGAATTGCTGGAGGGACCTGGATGAAAAGGGTGTGTGGGAGGGGAGGAAACTGGTGGAAGCCCCTCACCCCCCCCCCCCGGAATTGGATGGAATTGGTAAGGTCCTGGCAAGGGAATTGTTGGAAGGACCTGGGTAAATAGGGAGGGAGCTGTGGAAGCCTCCCTCCCCCTCCCCCTCAAATTGGCTTGAATTGGTAAGGTCCAGGCAAGGGAATTGCTGGAGGGACACAAATTTTGCACCTGCTCTGTACATTTTTTATCCGCCGGGGTAGTCCCAGATGTCTATCTAATAATAAAGTGCTTGATGGAAGCAGGCCTCTTCATACTCAACCCTCTGATGCTGCAAGGTGAGGTCAGGTTTCCTGTTTTCAGTTCATGTTGGGGTGGGATACTTTTGGGCAATTGTAAAGATACAATGATTTGTGTGGGTATTAGTTCAGATTTGAAGCAATTGCACAGGTTACATTGTGAGGGCACACTACTCAATAGGGGCATTCATATCACAGTCATATTAATTTATGGTTACTGACTGACAACTTTGGTCATAGTGCACGAGCAGCAAGTTTAGATTCCACTTGATGGGGTTAGAATTATTGGGAAGTGGCAGTTCGGTCTGCCAATAGTGCAGTCTTTGAGAGAGATGAGGTGCAAATCCTGCAAATGCCTTTCCTGCAAATTTAAGCATCAGCCTGTTTTGTGACCAGGGGGATGGATTAACTGGGAAATCTGAGCTTTTGTGGTGAGACTTGAGATCTTCTCATTCAGTATAGGACCTGCACAACCCATAGGCCTTGGACTTGCATAGAGCCATCAGGATCTTGGGTTTAAGTGTGACAGTGAGACCTTGGACAGCTATGCTGCTCTGGATTTAAGCAACAGAAGTGTGGAAGGGGGACGAGTCAGCAACAGATCAGGACATCCATTGTCTCCCCTTTCCTGCTGCAAGGACAGATTCCCTTGAGAATTTACCATTTCTCTTGTTGAAAAGTTCTAAAAGATGTGAAAATGAACATTTGTGCCTGTCCTTACTGACTTCCACCATCGATAATCTCTCCTGTCAACCTGTTTTAATGAAACTTTATGCAGTAAAAAGAGTTCTGGTAAAATGTAGAGGATTCATGAGTATTTGCTCACCAATAATTCCTGCTTATAAGAAAACTTGCATAAAGTAATATTGTTTCACTTGATTAATATTATTCTGGATTTGCTCTCTGTTTGTTCAGCTGGCCAGGGGACTCTAAACATTTAATTATTTATGCAGTTTCCTTTCCTTTGTGTTCAAAAGAAGTAGATCATTTTGAGATGCATTGAAAGAAAAGCATAAATCTAGTAGAGGTGACATTCTGAACTGTTGTAGGTAAAGACCTACACCATTCATATAATGTATTTACTAAATTAAGATAAAAGATATCATTAGCACAGTTCCTTCACTCAATAAATATTGAGTGTCTCAACTGATGATGCAGAATCTCCACTCCCCCGCCCCTGCGCGCCATTGTTTTTTTTAATGTTGTCATTCCTCAGTTAATGTACAGGAGATAACAAGATGTTTGGAGATAACTAGCAATAAATTAAAATCTCATTAGACAGGGAAACTTTGCTACATTCTTGCATACATTTAAAATGTGAATTTTGCATATACCAGGTTACAAATACAATAATAGAATTGATTATACTTCATTTTTTGTCTGTTAACAACGTCAAAGTATCCATATTGTTGCAGTGTAAAAGTGTTTGCCACGAGGTACAGAAAAGTCTGCTTTGAGAAGTGTCCTTCATTTATCTGGGTTTGTGAAGAGATTAAATAAGGTCACAATCTCACAAATGAAATATGGGTGCAACAGCCTGCCCAGATGATCTGCAAAATAGTGGTGTAAAAGGAGCTATTTTAAAGCGGCAGATTTTCTGTTACAAAATGTTACTTCAAAACATCACTATCATTATTTAAAAAAAGAAATATTTTTGTCTCAGCTATAAAAAAAATTGTTTATAATAATTTGAACTTCTATAGTGCTTTCTACCTGAGAATTTAGAAATGCTTTACAAATATTGCTTTAACTCTGTCAGGCTGGTCAGATATTTGTCATCAAAACTGTTTTTAACAGCAAATTTGATTTTTGACTAAACATACTTTTTCATGAAAAGTGTCTGTGTTCTTTGGAAAAGATTGATGTTGTTATTATTTTTGCTTTGGTCAAAATATTTCAGCTGAAAACCAAAATATTATGATTTGGAAATGCTGCTGCGGTGCCTTATTATGAGTTTAGTTGCCTCATGTTCCCCTTCTGCTCGATCGAGCATCTTCCATAATGCCTCATGGGCAGGGACTCCCATAACAAACAGCTTTTCTCTCCAAAGAAAGGAGACCATGGTGCATCATGGGAGATGTAGTCCAATCAGGGAACATGAAACTGAAGTACAACTCCTAGGAGACAAAGTGACAGTATTAACAAAGCAAAATATTTCTGCATTCAAATTTCTTCTGGAAATCAAAATTTCCAGGGGAAAACCTGCCATTTTCCAACCAGCTATAGAACTGAGCCTTATAGAACGCCTATGAGGTAGATAAGTAGAAAAATCCTACTTTACAAATGTTGCAAAATTGAGGCATTGAAGGGAAGAGTTTGAGGCAGAAAGGCACTGCTTTAGCCCTCAGAGTATATCTATACAGGGGAAAAAAAACCGTGGCACTGCTATGGCTGGCCCATGTCAGCTGACTCAGGCTTGCGGGGCTGAGGCTATGCTGCTAAACATTGCTGTGTAGATGTTTGGGCTCAGGCTTGAGTCTGAGCTCTGGGACCTCCATCTTCATAGGGCCTCAGAGCCCAAGCCTGAATATCTACTCAGGGACTTTTCATCCCCAGGGCTTGATCCCTGTGAGCCTGAGTCAACTGATCCATGCCAGCTGTGGGTTTTTTACCCCTGTGCAGACCTATCCTTAGAGTTTGACTTGCACACCAGAGTGGCAGAGCTGGGAATAGAATATAGATCTCATCTTGACTTCCAGGCTTGATCTTTAACCCAATAATACCCATTCCTTTTACCAACACTTCCCCGTGCCTTTTTTGAAAAATACTTGGAAATTGCCATAAATGTGAAGCTTTACAAGGGTCTTTTGGCAGTAATCTACAATGAAGTTTTATAAGATGCTTTTTGGTGCTATGAATGAATTCATTAATGAATCTGACCACTTTGTTCACATTATTTTAGAAGTAAATCTGACAAATAGTCACAGTGAGTTAAACAACTTGCTTAACCCCAAAATGAAATTCAAAGTTAAGATTAAAAACTGAGCACTATAGGGTACTTGGGATGCACCATTGTACTATGGTCTGTAAATGCAGCAAAGGATGAAGTGGCAGCATTAATTGAATTTCTTTGTTTATTTTCATTTGGAGATGGGTCATTTTATGGTGGTGGTCATGATTTTTTTTTTTTGTGTTTGAAGTGGTGGAATAAAAAAAAAGAGACTCAGAGTTAATTCAGAGCATTGAAAAGGGGTCTAATCTTGCTGCTGTTGAAGTGATTGGAAGTTCTGCATTCTCTTCAAGAGAAGGAGGATGATTATTCGGCCCATGGTATCAACGGAAATGTTATGGTAATAAATGAGTGTAAAGCTTGAACTGTGCATATTAGCACATCTTAAGATTTGCTGCTGTCAGAAACATGCCTGTTTTCCAGTAGCACTTCCCTGAGGGACTTCTGATGTATTCCAGCAGCATGGAAATACAACTGTTTAGCATGGATATGATTATAAGTTACACTGTTTTGGTGTATGAAACATAAGCAAAACTAACAGAATGCTTAAAATCTTGTTTGAGAAGCAAAAAATTGCAGGTTACAGCGGTCACTTTTTCATGCCTTCCAGAAAGATTTTTTTTAAAGACTCTAAACATCCTGCCTCTTTAGGTTGTTTGGATAGAGCTGGTATGAATGTAGAAGAGGAGGTTGCAATAGATGTCGTACTGCTGGGGAAAATATTCTATATTGCATAGTCAAATATGAACATGCTGTGAAGAACAAAGGACTTAGTTATTGCAGAACTATAACATTATTTTTTCATTTGAGATGGACCCCTTCCGGCTCTGATTGTTAGGCTGGTTCTCTGTTGCTTAAATAATTTATGAAACTGAAAGGTTACTAATGGTTTTTCATGGATCATCAGTTTATGGGCATAGTTCCAAACAATCTTCTCATGAAGGATAATTTAGTTAGAACAGTGACACAAATCAAGTGGAAGAAGGAGGCTCAGCAGATTGATAACAGGATGCAGAGTCTTAGGGCTCGTCTACACTAGGGCAGGGGATTGATCTAAGATACGCAACTTCAGCTACATGAATAGCATAGCTGAAATCGAAGTATCTTAGATCGAGTTACCTACTGTCCTCAAGGCGCGGGATCGACGTCCGCAGCTCCCCCTGTCAACTCCGCTACCGCCATTCGCGTTGGTGGAGTTCCGGAGTCGACAGGAGCGCGTTCGGGGATCAATATATCGCGTCTAGGTGAGACGCAATGTATCGATCCCCAAGAAATCGATTGCTACCCGCCGATACAGCCGGTAGTGAAGACGTACCCTCAATTCTGCATGGGTACCTCCTCCAATGTAAATCCAATATTGATGGGTTTCCTGCCTTTGTCCCAGGCTTGGAGGTGGTGCACCAGGCCTCTGGTGGCTTTTTGGCTTGCTAGCGCCCCTTGGTGGCGCAACTGGAGAACTTCACTCCTACTCAGAGCCCAGTCTTCAGCCTCTGCGCTGGAAGGCAGAGGTTCTTTCCCTTAGGCTTCTGCATTCCAGGCAGGATTTTTTTTTTTTTTTTTCTGTTTTTTCCCTTTCCCTCTCTGTTCAGCACAGCAGCAGTTCTAGCAGGGAAATTCATTTTTTGTTTTTTTTCCCCTGAGGGACTGAAGAACTTGAGGCTAGAGATTCCTCTGGCCAATTGGTTGTCTCCAGAGCTAGAAGCAGTTGCATTCAGGCTTCCTGTGCCGACAGTCAGTGAAGTAGTGCTCACAAGAGTTTGAGGGGGTGTTTTGGGTCTTTTTCTGAGGCAGGACCTGGGTCCTTCTGCAGTTGACTGTCCAACAATGAACTTATCATCCAGGAGCAAGGATCAGGTCAGGAAGGAGGAAGACACCTGAGACTTCCCAGGCTGCTGCAACAAGACCCTTTTGCCCCAAGGGCTTGTCTGTACTGGGGTTTGTCTGTCCTATTTTTGCTAATACTTGCCCAGCTCCCCCTGCAGGCTGGAGGTCACTGCAGTGTTGGCTTGAGGTGTAACTCTTAATGTTGCCACATCCACATTCAAAAGTCTCTAGTTCACCTTAGGTGGTGGCTTAACCTCGAGCTAGCTGGCCCGTCAGGGTGTGTGTGTTGAAACTCGAGTGCTGCTGACACTGGAACTAGTAATGCAGTGGAGATGCAGCTGATAGTGTTGCCACAGCTCAGTTGCTAATCCCATCATTCTGTGTAGTTGAGTGGTTTCAGTGTGGTCATTAAGCCTAGCTCAAGTGGAGTCATTTGAGAGTGTACTAACTTGAGCTAACTGTTGTAATGAAGACAAGCCCACTAGTGGTAGCAAAAGTGGCAGCGCTATTGTAGGGAAGGAGTTGGTAACAGGAAGCCATGTCTTATAGACCCTGTTTAAGTAGGGTTAGATGACAGTTTTTAGAACACCAGAGCCCACCTTGAGACATGTCTACAGCAATCCCACTATTACTTCCACTAGTGGAGCCATGCCAATGTTAACCCTTGCAATAAATTTGTCAATACAAGGGCAGGGCTAATGTAGGCCCTAACACAGTGGTCTGCAAACTATTGAGCCTGACCTCTGGGAGGTACGGTGGAATGTTTAGGGGGGGCATGCGGCAGGGCCTGGGCCAGCCCCGATGGTGGGCGGAGAGAGAGCACCACACTTTCAGCCTTGCTCCTTTCCCAGCCTTGCTCAGCCTCCAGGCTCAGCTCTACCCTCCTTGCCTCTCTGTCCCAAGCTGCAGCCCCACTCCACCCCCTACTGTGCCCCCACCCCAGATCTGCCTTCATTCCCTCTCCACCCCCAGACTAGGTCCATCCCCAGCTGCAGCTCCACTCCAACTCCTGCTTCACATTCAGCCCAAGCTCCACTGCTGAGGAAGCCTTGGCTGTACGGTAATGGATGGGGTGGGGGTGGGCAGATTATGTTTCTGGTACCACTTCCCTAGCATGTTGTATTCCCTAACATCAATGCCCATTCTCATGATGATCCACAGCTTCTTTGGATCTCTTCCATCAAAAACTGAATGCAGATGCTAGCCTAGGATTGACTCTGAAACTTCAGGTTTGCTTGTCTAAATAGGTTTAAAATATCAAGATTAAATGGTCTACACAGGCATTGTCTATATTCAGAATAATTATGGGTAGATGGTGTCATAGCTTTCCTACTCAGATCTGAACCTTAGAGTCCAGAAAATAAGATGCTAGCATGAAACCTCCAAGCTTAATTACCAGCTTAGATCTTATAGCGCTGCCACCAGCCAGAAATTCCAGTGTCTACTCACTCTGGTCTCCCCAAAAACCTCCCTGGGGGACCCCAAAGACTCAGATGCCCTGAGTCTCACAACAAAGGGAAATAACCCACTTCCCTTCCCCCTCTTTACCTCCTCCCAGACTTCCCCTCGCTGGGTTGCCCTGGAAGATTACTGTGCTTAAACTCTTGTATTACAAACAAGAGGACAATTCACCTTCCCCCCTCCTTCTTTTTCCCCCTCCCAGTCTTCCCTGAGAGAGACAGTAAGCCTGGCACAGAGATTCCTATCCCCTTGAGTGTCAACTAGAAAAGAAAATCCAACCAGTTTTAAAAGAAAGCTTATATCAAAAGAAGAAAAGACATAAAGAGGTCTCTGTATCAAGGTGACAATATACAGGGTCATTGGCTAAAAGAAACAAATGAATAAACAGCTTATTCAAAAGAAATACAATTTAAAACATTCCAGCAAACTGCACACATGTAAATACAAAAACAACATAAAAACCTGTATTGTTTTATACCTGTACTGTACAACTGGGAAACAAAGATTGTAAAGCCTGGAGATAGAGAGCTTACTCTCAGAGCCGAGAGAGCAACAGAGATGAGACAAAAAAACACACACCCAAAAATTCCCTCCCTGAGCTTTGAAAAATCCGGTTTCCTGATTGGTCCTCTGGTCAGGTGTTTGGTTCCCTTTGTTCACCCTTTACAGGTAAAAGAAACATTAACCCTTAGCTATCTGTTTATGGCAGATGGTTAAAATGAATTTTATATTTTATATATTTTTAAAATCTATTTATGGCAACAAGTTATTTCTGTTTAGATGACAGCTGCTACACAAAAGTAACCTCTTCATTCAGGAAGATGCTGTGTTTGCTTACCATGTGCTTTTAGTGAATGTTCTGTCTACATATAAACTCCACACAAACTTGCTGCAACCTCTCCACCCTGTCCAAAAAAACAGCATTAAGCAGACAGGATGCTTACCGTTATGTAAGAATGTAAAGTTATTTCTGACATGGCAGGGAGAGAGAACTGTGACCTAGCACTAACTACATTCCTTCACTGGGCAAGTTCAAGTGCTTCTCTTCCCTCTTTTGATCCCTCTCCGGCAGAGGAGGATACTGACAAGAGATAAAAATGTGGTGGTCCCAAGAGCTCTGAATGGCTTTGTGCTTTCTTCCTTTCTAATGGAGAGGGGGAGAGAAGAATGTAAAACAGTTAAAAGTGAACAGCTAAACCAGACCAAAAAAGGAGAGGCTTTTTACTGCTCCTTCATGATAGATACAGATGGGTTTTTTTGAAGGTTTTCTGCCTTAGCCCCATCCCCTGCCCCCCCCCACACGCTGGAAGGTATTGAGGCCCGATTTTACTACTTGTCTCTCCTCTGCTACCCCCGCATCCCATTCTTCTTGTAATACTATGTTACTTTGGCACTCTTTGGAAGACTGAGAACATGATATGACAGGACATAGAAATGTGAGCTGCAGGTCTTCCAGACCCCAAGTGTGGAAAAGAGTATGTTGAGTAAGACCCACAGATCAGGTGATGGTCCCTTGTGACATCCTGCTGCTTGTCCACCAAAGATTGCCAGAGTCCTCCAAGGAAAAGTGGTGTGTCAGGAGCTAATCAATCTGATGAAGAAAATAATAAGAAAGGAAACCTTTAAATATAAAAAAGTGTTTAGAAACTATAAATGGCAAAAGCAAAAGTTTATTTGCTTTGCAATTTACCTTTAACATTAAGAGCTGATCAATTCAGACTTGGCTATGCAAAGCAAGAACATTTTCCTCCTCTCCTGGTCCAGGATCGTCATATTACCTCAGAACCTGACACCACTGCACCACTGTGAGTGTCTATAAACACATTTCCAAGACACGCATTATACCAGGGATCGGCAACCGTTGGCACACGGTCCATCAGGGAAATCCGCTGCCAGGACAGTTTGTTTACCTCTAGCATCCACAGGTTCGGCTGATTGCAGCTCCCACTGGCCATAGGGATGTGCTGGCTGCCGCTTCCTGCAGTCTCCATTGGCCTGGAACAGAGAACATAGGATGAATCTGCAGACGCTGCAGGTAAATAAACCGTCCCAGCCTATCAGCTGATTTCCCTGATGGACCGCATGCCAAAGGTTGCCAGTCCCTGCATTATACCATATCATTATTGAATTAGGATGAGGAGATGAGCATGGTTCCAAGGTAGGATGGAGCATCATTCACAAATGGGAAAAACTGAACATCTTTGAAAAGTAGTCACCTCAAGAGATAATTGGGTATAAAAAGGGGATTTTTTTTTGTAAGAAAAGGATGAGAAAAAATGAAAACTGTTACTTTAGTGGGGGAGGGGGTGGAAATTAAGACCTAGTCCTATCAGACACAAATAAAACTAAATGCAAGCAAAGGCTGAGTCCCAAGTAAGAAGGTAAGGTGGGTCACAACTGGGCAACTACTCTTTGTTTCCCATCTCCTTCACTACCCTCTGCAAGGTCTGTCACCCAAAAGAGGATTCCCAGGCACACATGAAGCTTGGAGATCTCCAGCCCTCCCCTACTCTTTCTTACTACGAGAGATCTTTAAATCCAGGCGCCATTACCCGTTCCTCAGGGCCTATGTATCCTCCCGGTTCTACCACATCTGTGGCTACTTCTCTACTCTGCCCAGTTTAATCAGATTCCGAAGAGACCATTGGCCCTTCTTATATTCTTTTCTGTCCTCTGAAAGGATGTCTGAAACCCTCGTCCTTCCCACAACCCTCTGAGGTAGACCTTTAGAAGAGGCTGATGTCCTCTTGCCCCTGTCAAACCCATCTACTCCTCCATCACCCCCAGTGAAAATTTAGAGAGGTATCTTCAGATGAATGAGGTACCTAGAGTCCCACAGGTCACGGATCCTTATGCTTTCTCCAGTGGAAAAAATGCTCAGGTGGATGATGCTGATCTCCCTCTTTTCCTCCATCGGGGACCTCTAAATTAATTCTTTTTGCCTGCCCATTAATTAACAAAAAGGTGGAATCAAACTGAGCCTCTCTGGATGCCTCCCAAGAAACGTGTATAAACTTGATTTGTCCTACTGTGATCTGTGGCTCAGCTGTGGCCTTGTGTTCCAGAGAACCCCATCTGCCTCTTAGAGGCGATTATGGCTCTTGAAGATGCCCAGAATGTGAAGCAGAGGGAGTAATTAGAACTACACCCCTGTTTTTCTCTTTTGCAGGCCCTTGTAAAAGGGGAGAGTGCTTTATGGATACCTTTTATCCCATTGTGCATCTAACAAACATTTTCCCCTTCTCAGTCAAACTCTGAGCTCACGCCTCTCTCATCACAGTTAAGGACATCTGCTCTGATGGAGAGATCAGTGGAAGCTAGCTGGAGCACCAGAATTTGGCATGATGTGCATACTTTCTCCAAATATGACCATCTGGACTTGATCTCATCAGCAGATGGTATTTTAAACTATTGCATGCCAGAACCTTACGGTTGCTGTTCCTGATAGAATTTTTTAAAACATTGTAAAGAAGATTACTTTCTGACCAAGCCTTTAAATGGCTGAAATATATATGCTTATAATAGAAGCTCTGGCATGTGAGAATGTGATTGCCTAAAAATGAAGGGTGGAAGCCTTACGATTCCTTTTCCCAGGCAAGTCCCCTTTCACAATACTTGCTACCTTAGGAGATGTGAACCTTCTGAGCACATTCCTTCATGGGCAGACTAGAATGTCTGACACCAACCAATGAGCTCAGATTTTCCTAATCATGTCCACACAACAATGCATGCACTTGCATGTGCAGTAGCTGTACATGCAATAGTGGTGTTTGTGCATGCAGGTTGGCTGATAAATGTCAGTTAGTTTGTGCAATTGTTTGGAACATGGTTAAAACTTGTGTGTACAATTATCAATATCTGGATCTGTAGTAATAAATTGGCGAACCACTTCTGGGTGCACCCTTCATTAGGAAGCTGCCTGAACCTCCTATGCACACTTGGTGTTTTTAATTGCTTAAAGTAAATTTTCAGAAAAATGAAATTGAATCAAATCTGGGAACTACAGGATTGTTGTGCAAAAAATTGTTGAAGAGCTGGAGTGGGGAGTCCTGGGAGTGGGAAGAGACCTCAGCAGCCCTGGATGCCTGGCAAGGTTCAGTTACATTTAAAATAACAGCTTGTTTTGATTTACGTTGTTTAGCTTTTGACTAGGAGGAAAAGGAAGTGGGTCACACTAGGAGACAAGTCCTACATCCTGCATAACAACTTCTTGTAATGTTTTTTGATTTATTCTTTCTCTGAGTCACCACATAAAAAATCATGAAAAGTATTGTCACTTTGTCCAGAATATTTAACACTGGCTTGTGTTAAAACAGGGAATTCTGGACTAGATAACTTTTGCATGGAGGTATGTAGTCAAGTTGTACTAGGGATGCTGGTCTCTTGTGACTTTTTTAAACACTAAAACTGGCTTATTTGCAAGTTTGCTTTACTTTGGTTATTCCAACTAGAGGGGAGAACAATGTCCAGCCGTTCAGAAGGAGCAAGATGTCAAAGCTGCGTCCTCTATTGGCCTTAATAGACCATGATAAGGACATTGTGTGAATATAATCTCTGTCTGCTTGATGACTCATGGTGGTGTAGGATATTAAAACTTTTGAACCTAGAAACAATTCTTATAAATATCTCTTCTTGTTCTAGTTTCTGCAGTATTTCCTTCCTTTATTTTATGGTCATTGAAAAGACAAAGCATTTGCTAAAACTGAATCGTATTTCACATTGGATGTTCTTTAATGTGTCTCTGCTGTGGGCCTGTATGCATTGTAAAATGCACTGTAAAATTGTTGGCAGACCAGATTATAACACAATTGTTCAAAGACGTTTTTTTTTTTTAAAAAGCAGCGAAGTCCTGTCTTGAACACTGGGTTTCACTATGCGTTTTTAACCATGACCCAAAGCATCATCTTCAATAATGGAGAGGTCCTTAGGGGAACAAGTGAAATGTTTAACCATGTCTTTGTTATGCAGTTGTTTACTGCTCTCTCTTCCACCGGTGAGGAGGTGAGCAAGCTCTATTCATGGGACAGTAATACTTGATATCTGAGGCAAGGAGCTGCTAAAACTTGTATTTGAGGCAAAGGATGGGATAAAAAGGGATACAACATATAAATTATAATATTTTAAATGACATTAAGTATTTCTTCTTTGTTCCATAATTTTCCCATTGAAGGCTGTATACCATTCCCTTATTGCTGCCCCATGTTAAACATGCCTATTTCACACCTTGCTAATCTCACCCCACAGGTTTAGGAGTGAGTGTGCATGGCTTCTGGGGCTTTTTAGAATAAGAGCCATAGACCCTTACTGCTGGTCCTGAGGTGGCTCTTTGCAGTCTTCCCTCTGTCATGAGGGAGGCACTGTTCTGTATGGCCTTTGCACGGCTGGGAGCTTGCATTTCAGTCCTGCCCCTTGAGTTTGGGGTGGCGCTCAACTTTTATCTCTTCAAATGCAGAAAAAGCCGAATAATTCACATTATGAAAGGACATATTGAATGCAAAGTTTAGCATTTTTGTTTGGCACAGAATTGAGAAACAAAATATTAAAATAAAGCAATCCTTCTTTCCCAGCAGTAGAAAAGTATAGCATAACATGACTTTGTGCCTGAAATAACATTCTGTACCACTGGCTTGTCAGTCATTATCTGATAAATTACTGGTTTGGTAGATCCTGCCGAGACTTGGAAGTTTGACTGTGCATGTGCTGTAATTTAGAAGTATACTGTATCATTTGGTAATACATTTACTTAGGGCGGGGCAACAACCCCCTTCCCGCCCCCACCCCCTCCCGAAGCTGAGTTTCAGTGAAATTGGGCATAATATAATAATGTTGCCATGGCTCATCTGGAAGAGTGTAAAAAAGCAAAAACCTTGTCTCCTTTTTTGACTCTTAAAAGGAATATTTCTAGCACCCTGCATTTTGGATTAGGCATGCAGAGCCTTCTAACAGTGGTGGAAATCGTGCAACACAATCTGCTGTGCCTAGGATCAGACATATAGTCATTATTCAATAAGCGTATGGGCTTTGATTACTCAAATAACTTTCCCACACAGATGAACACTAGAAATTAGCTCAAACAAATATGCAGTTCAGTTTAAGCTGCCTTGCACTTGTGCCCCAAACTGACAGCGCACACTCTTATTTTTCTGCACCTTGTTTACCAATATTTTTTTAACCTCTGTGTCTTAATAAAGGCCACATCATAATTTTAATGCCAAGTGCGTTTTAAAAAATAAATTACTTGGAATGCACCCTGGTAAAGTTCTGATTACTTTACAATATAGTAAACACAAAAACCTTTTGGGATGCCATTAATTGCAGTTTTATTTTCATCGGAACACTTGTTTGCAAAGAGATTCAAAAGCAATATGCTTCATGCTCTAGTGTAATAACACCCTAGCTTCCTGTTTGCAAATGATATGACCAGTGCACCTTGGAACAATCAATATGACCTAAGTAGAATGACAGGTTTTATGTGAAGGTGATACTGTTCTTATGCAGCGTTTTGAAAAGCAAAATAAAGTGCCTTGGATGAAAGCTATGATCTGAATGCCTGAATCTACGTAAATATCTCCCAATGGATGTACAAGTAAAGACTATGTAAAATTGTTTTTCCTCCAAGTCACTAGCAGTCTTGCTGACTTTCTCAGTTTTATTGTGAGTTTTGCAATAGTTGGTTTTCTTAAAGCCCCAGCTCCTAGAGCCATGAATTCATAAGAGAATCTCAGCTTTTGTTTGAAAAAGAGTAAGTTTCCATCAAAGTTGCAGAGAAAAGCTTGAAAATGGGACTTGAAATGTAACCTATGGGCTCAAAATTCAAAGGGCAAACAAAATCCCTCAATTAAAAAAAAAAAACTCATAATTTTAAAGCAAGTCTCATTGTGAAGAGGACTTGACTCAAGAACTTGAACACTTAGGTTTAGGAATACTAACTATATTACTCAACCTAAAGTATGTAAAGGATTTTTAAAAATACTGTATTAATAAAAGAAAAAAGTTCCAACTTTTCAAACATTTTAAATTTGGTAGGATATCAGATATTCCTCCTTTTCCCCCATATGTGCTCAGATGGCTAGTTTTGGCCCCATTTGTGCAATCAGAGCCTTGCAAAAAAAATTCCATACCCATGTGGCAGCACCACTGATTCTGGTGAGGCTTTGCTTGGGCCTGGAGGTCTTCCTGCATGGATCTGGATGCAGAGTTTGATCTTAAGTATTGAAAAAGTTAATTGTAAAAGGAACACTTCTGTCAGTTTGAAAAGAAATAATCTGTTTCCTTCCTCTGCTGTTTAAAAACAAACACACACCAACCAACTCCCCCCCCCCAAAAAAAACCCTACGCCAAAAAGCAGAAGATTCATCAAAGTGAAATATATTTAATTAAACATCAATGTGAATTCAACCCATACTGACTTGAAACATTGTTTCTACTGTGCCTCTTTTATCTTTTGTTAAATCAATAGAGCACTGCTGAGCAAACTGCTGTGTTTCACTGTGCTCTCTTACTTGTGCCACTTAAATTAGGACATGAAGAAACCCCAAAATAATGGAACATTTAAAAAAAATCTGAAAAAAAGAATGTCATGGTTGAGGAGATTGTTTACCTTATTCAATAACGTGAAGGATCGTATCTCTTCAGCCTTAGTGTAGGACCACGTCCCTCAGGGCCCCCTCCCTGGAGACACTTCGCCTCTCTGGGCCTTTCTGGCCCCAGTTCTTCAGCTAGGCCACCAAAAGAGTACAACTCCCCTTCCGGTGTGCATCAAAGTCCAGGCTACTCTCCCGGTGGCTGGTGGGGGAGACACAGGCCCGCTCTCTACTCTGGATCTCCACCCTCAGCCATCCACCATGTCCCTTTTAAATAAACTGCATTGCTCCTACAATTCCCTGGGCCACTTCCCCGTGGGTCCAGCACATTCTTCACCCATACCTTAGGGTCTTGTCCTGGTGGAGTCCTAGCAGCCAGCCCAGCGCATCATCAACTCTCCTCCAGGTCTAGCAAGGGACTGATCTCAGTCTGGCCCTGCAGCTCTTCTTATACTAGCTGGCTGGGGCCCGATTGGCTGCTTCCCCCACAGCTGCCCTAAGCAGCTTTGAGGACCTCTCTACTGTCCTTTTCTGGGGCTTCAAGGCCTCCAGCCGAGGGCCTCTGGACTTAGTCCACCCCATCACAGTCTTCCTGTATTAGCGATAAATATGAGAACTTCCAATATTTTAGAATTGCTTCTGTGTAATAGGTGTGTCTTTACATTAATATTAGAAAATTACAAATTATGCTTAATAGCCATTCTTTTATACGTAAATAGTGGTTGCCTGTAATATTAAGAACCAGACCGCAAAACCTTAATGTTATCAAAACAACTAATTGTGCACTGTAAAGTGTGTGTTCAAACAGCAAGTTCTGTATAAGCTACTCACATGGTTATACTAAAACAACATTATGAAGAGACTACTGTATACAAGAAGATTTTTGATATTTACTGTTTTTTGGTAAGACTGCAACAGGGTTAAGAATAAAAGAATAGGTTACAATAATCTTGGGGTGAAATCTTGCCTCTATTGAAGTTAATGGGAGTTTTTCCAGTGACTTCAGTAGATCCCGGATTTTGTTGCTGGCAGCATCCTCTATATTCCTCTATTCCACAGCTGTAGAACCCGCTTCCTACTATAAATGTGTGCAACAGAATCTAAGATTTGTTTTACACATTAATCTTCCAAATGCGAATCCACTGTAAAACAATATGGAATGCTGTTGTCTTGAGTTCTGAGTCCCCCAAAGAACATTTGTTGCAGGTCCATTTGTCCCTATTCATTCCAATGGTATATTAACTCTGTAACCTAATTTCAGCATTAGATGTTTCATTGAAGATCTAGAAAACAAAGTGGTACTTAGAAGCTGTTTTCTGCCTGTGTAAGTTAAAACTTCCTCAGGGACTCATCAATGTGTGCCGGGTGGCTGGCTTTATGTAGCCCCAAAATCAAGGAGGCAGAATGATAATGGAAAGCTATTTTAATGTCCCCCCTACCCTGTCAATGCAGCATCAGATAAGTTACCTGAGGATGCCAGGGAAGAATTTAAGGCAGAGGGATGTCTAGTAGCTAGGACATCACAACAGTCAGGACATGATGTGCCGGACATCTGTGCCGGACATCTCATCTAGGATTATGGCCTCAATGAGGAGGGCTTCTTGGTTGCACAAGTTTGGCATTGCTCCAGACATGCAACACACCACAGAAGACATACCATTTTCTGAAAAGGCGGATGAGACAATTCATTCTTTTAAGGATTCCAGAGCTGTGTTATGGTCCGTAGGGGCTTATACCCAGTCAGTTAAAAGGTGCCATATGTTTATAATGAAGGACAACAAAAAGTGCCGTTGCAGCGCTTTAATGTTGTTACTCCTTTTGTCCACCCTCCCCGGTCGTGGGCAAAAGGAGAAGCTGCCGCGGGGCCAGCGATTTAAAAGGGCCCGGGGCTCTGGCCACCACTGCCATGGGCCCAAGCCCTTTAAATCGCTGCTGGAGGCTTGGGTGGCGTGGGCCAGACAGCGTGGAAGGACTGGCTTGGGGACGCTGACCCCCCAGCCCCGCCCCCTTTCACCCGAGTCCTCACCTCTTCCGAGGGCTGGAGTCGGCCCCCATACTGGCAAGTCTTTGGCTTTACTTTCACCCCTGGCCATGTGCATTACGTGGACAAACCATTACATTTTCAATGCAACTGGTATTTTGTAGAATTTTTTGCTTAGTATCTCTATAAACAGGAAGACTCAGCTGCTTTCTTTAGACAAGTATTGCAGAGCTATTAAAATAACATGGCCTGCAATAAACCTTCTTTACAAACTGACAAACTGTCTAGATCTCTGAGCTTAACTCAAGCGTAATGCTGTTTTTCCATTTACTTTAGTTTACAGTATTCATAGTGTCAAGTATCAGAGGGGTAGCTGTGTTAGTCTGGATCTGTAAAAAGTAACAAAGAATCCTGTGGCGCCTTACGGACTAACAGAAGTATTGGAGCATAAGCTTTCGTGGGTGAATACTCACTTTATCAGTGTGCATAGTGTGTCTTCTTACTTTAAGTGTAAAAGAAACCCACCACAGGATTAAATACATTACAGTTTCACAGTTCTACATTCTTAATTCTTCCAATAAAGTGGGAATACCAGTGCTGTAAAAAAAGAGAGCTACTCAAAGCCCAAGGGGAGGAGAATTGCACTTCACCTTGCTCGAGATCGCCTCGCAGAAATGAGCTGTATGTTTAGATCATAGCTAGAGGGTGCTTTCCGTTTACAACATAATAGCTATATCATAATGGAAACAACTTTTGAGGTAGTGTTAACAAAGAAGATCTTCTAGAAGCAGTAGATTTACTGAATGATTAAATATCTGAGAAATGTGGATCAGAGAATTAATTCTTCTGATGTTTGGATGAAATGAGACTGCCTTTGTTTGTTGTGGACATGTGCATGTGAAGTCTGGAGTATAGCTGCAAAAGGAATGCAGGATTTGCTGTCTATCCTGAAGACTGACTTCTTTTCTCATATCCACAGAACTGGCATATAGCCAGTGGCAGCATATATTTCCTTAGTTAAATGGGCATCAACCTTGACCTGAAGAAATACCTTTCTGAGACATTAAACAAGGGTCTTAATCATGATGGTTTTTGTAATATGATCACTTCTCCACTTGGAATGGTACAGAGACCAACAGCATCTTTTATGTAGAAGCAGATCAACTTTCAGATGGTAATGACTTCTGGTCATACACAATTTGATCTGGTGGCCTAAAGGTGAAAGGTTCTGTAATCCATTGCCAGTTCCATGAGCCAATCAGTTCTTTGGGGTAATCTTGTTTTAAACAGTACATGAAAGTGTGATTTCTCCTCAGTGACCATTTAACTATAACCTACTTGGGTCCATCTCTCAGGTATAAAATTTTATTTTAAATAAGCATAAAAGTGAAGCTGGAATGTAGCTATGAAAAACATGACAGAGCCTGAGAGAGATCTCATTTAAAAAAGGTCATAAGAGTTTCTCTACACCCAGTTTCTTTAAATATGCATGATGTCTTTCAAGTGCTTCCAAGGATATGGGTCGCAAGTCATGTCTTGATATTTCACAATAGATGCAACCACTTTTTTTATTCAACATTTGCAAACGAATCATGGTATCTGTTTTATTGTGATCCATTTTGCTAGGAGTGCAAATAGAGCATGCTATTAAATATCTTTGTTAATGAAACAGATATGAAGCTCTGTGTAGATTCCTCTTGAACGACTTTGTATAGTATTCTGTGGCATCGGAAGAGTAGTTAATTTATGGACTGTACAGCTGTTACATGTGATGTTTCAGAATTGTATGGCTGTAAATGATATTTTGAAAAGGTCAAACTCTGAAGTGTTGTAATAGTTTGTTTAAAGTGTGATACTGTGATTTTAACTTACTAGATAGTAGTTAAATTGAGTATATCATGCTTAAGATGTGGCCATGAATGCACACTAAGGGTAATAGTCACTCCTCCTCCACAGAATCTGAGTATTTGAGTTCTGTGCAGGTAGAGCATGGGGAGATTTGAGAGGCCATTCCCACTAACCCAGGCCTGTGATTGCCAGAGCCTGTTTGCAATTTGCACACACTACTAGGACTACTGTTCTTCAGAAGCGCAGATTCGTGACACCTACCCTGTTCCAACCCTTGCCAGCACCCATAGTGATCTTTTGTGCTTGTCCTGTGCAGCTGCTCACTCCCCTCCCTACTCCCGTGTGCCCACATGTGGGCTAGGGTTGCCAACTGTCTAATCACACAAACCCAAACACCTCTTGCCCTGCCCCTGCCCTGAAGTCCCACCTCCGAGGCCCCGCCGTGCTCACTCCATCCCTTCTCCCTCCCTCACTTGCTCTTCCCCACTCTCATTCACTTTCGTCGGTCTGGGGCAGGGGTTGGGGTGTGGGAGGGGGTGCAGGCTTTGGGAGGGGGCTCAGGGTTGGGGCAGGAGGTTGGGGTGTGGGCTCTGGCCAGGTGGTATTTACCTCGGGCGGTTCCCAAGCGGCAGTGCAGCAGGGCTAAGGCAGGATCCCTGCCTGCCCTGGTCCTGCGTTGCTCATGGAAGTGGCTGGCACATCCCTACAGCTCCTCAGGGGTGGAGCCTGCCTTAGCCTGCTGCGCCGCCAACCTGGGAGCTGCCCGAGGTAAGTGGGGCCAGGGGGCTCTGTGCCCCTCCCAAAATTGGCCAGCACATCCCTGCAACCCCGAAGTGGGGAGCAGGGGGCGCCATTTGCTGCCCCTGCCTGCAGGCACCGGCTCTGCAGCTTCCATTGGTCGCAGTTTCTGGCCAATGGGAGCTGCAGAGTTGGCACTTGGGGCACGGGCAGCGCGTAGATACCCCCGATTCCCCCCCCCCCTACAGGGACCGCAGAGATGTGCAGGCTGCTTCTGGGAGCGGCATGGGGACAGGGCAGGAAAGGGTTGGCAACTCTAGTGTGGGCCTTAAGAGGTCCAGAGGGCCTTGCATTGGGCCTCTTTACCAGAGACAATTTTTATCCTATAAGAAGATGTACCATCATTTAATTTCCTTTTAATCTGAGATTTTCTGATCCACTGAGCACCTAATGGGGTAATACACTACCTGATGACAAACAGATGTCTTGTACAAACATAGATTTGGTCTTAGGTAATCAAACTTTAAGGATAGTACAACAATCAGACATTGCAGTAGTCTATATTTTCTACTAGCTGATAGACTCCACATTTTATTTTATTTTATTTTATTTTATTTTATTTTGGTTTGGTGGAATTAAACTTGATTTGTTTAACTTTTATGCAAATGTAGTATTTCTGGAAACCGAAAAAGTATTGCATTTTGAAATCACTTTGTATTTTTGCAATAGTTCCTCTTCCCCATCCCCGCCATAATACACTGCAAATGGCTATGTTTTTCTTCATGTTGAAATGAATTAAATAATCAGACTGCTCGTCATTTCCATAACCATAGCTTTGGAGTGACTAATACTATCAGTTACTAGTTTGTTTTCAATAATCTAACTTTTGCTGATTGCTTAAAGAAAAGCCAAGATAAGACTTTAGAGTCTCCCACTTATGGAGAACTTCCGTAGGTGAAACAGACTTGGCCTGAGGTGAAATAGTAAGGATCTCTGGACAAAAATGGAGAATTCTCTGGTGATGCTGCTGCCATTATTTTATATGCACTCAGGCAACCACACTATACCATGGCAAATGTCATTAGCCAAAAATGACCTGGAATGCATGCCCAGAATAAGAGGCCATAGAAAAGATGCTTTGTCTGATGTACTTTGGACTTACTATATTTTAATTTTATCTTTTTAACTCATTGTCTTTCTTGTTTCCCTTCTATTAGAATGTTTTCTGTACTTTACGCACACCTTGCCCTCTCTTTTTGTTCAATACACCTCTACCCCGATATAATGCGACCTGATATAACATGAATTCAGATATAATATGGTTAAGCAGTGCTCCAGGGGGGGTGGGTTCTGCGCACTCCAGCGGATCAAAGCAAGTTCGATATAACACGGTTTCACCTATAACATGGTAAGATTTTTTGGCTCCCGAGGACTGTGTTTTATCGGGGTAGGGGGTGTATTTATATTATAGTAGCACCCAGAAGCCACACTCAGAATGAGGGACACATTGTGCTCATCTCTGTGTAATTATATACAAAGATATGGTGCCTGCCCTGAAGAACTTGTTGGTTAAGAATTATTATGCGCGCTCTCTTCCATCCCTTTGCATTGCTCTTCTGCTCTATTTTGTGTCAACTTTTTCTCTTCTCATTGTGTTGACAGTGACATGAGCTTTATTAGATCTTGCACTATGAAACTGTGTGCTAATGCTTCAGAAAACGTGATTTTAGTAAAACTTCATTCCAGTGCCAGGACCTTGAGTTGAAACAGGAGAAGAGGAATGTTGGCCATCCGAAAATGAGTGATTGTAAGATAACTGACTTTTCCTGAGCAATCTCTGGCACTGGGAAACCTGGGGCCTCGGGTTAATGAAAGCATTAAATCCTGGAAGCTGTTCTTGTCCATTCTGAGTGACTCTTATTCACAGATGCCCTGCTGCGTTGTGAAAATATATTTGATCCAGCCAGTGAGCATGTTTTTAATTGAAATATATGTTTTAGAACTAATTACATTTGTTCGGTTATTTCTTGTGATTCATCTAATAAAATAGGTTGATCAGTTTTGCCAGGAAAGGGATCAAGTATATAAAATTGTTTTAAAATGACATATTGGTTTCTGAAGAGAGAGGTTTTTTCCAAGAAAAGGGAATAAAATAGTCTAACAATCTTCTTAAAGCATTGAGTTGGTCAGTTATTAAAGAAATCACTGCTTTTCTGCCTTTCCACTGGGGAAAAGCAATAAAGTATATAGTAAAAAGATATGTTCAGTTACTGAAATGCCATACTTGGCTAGCATGAAGATAGGTTATCTACTGAAACACTACTGCTGCTAGTTGTATGTTGAAAAACTGTTAGCTATTAAATGATTATAGAACATTGACTCTTAAAAAACTGAATCAATCACTAATGGTATGTTGCCATTCCAAAAAAAAAAAATACACATTACATGAATCCAAATAATAGATCATTGCAAGATTAATTATATGCAATTATATATGCAGTTTGTGTACCTCAGGGGTGGACAAACTTTTTGGCCCGAGGGCCACATCTGCGTATAGAAATTGTATGGTGGGCCATGAGTGCTCATGCAATTGGGGTTGGGGTGCAGGATGAGGTGAGGGCTCTGGTTGGGGTGCAGACTCCAGGGTGGGCCAGAAATTGGGAGTTCAGAGTGTGGGAAGGGGCTCTGGGGTGTGGTGGCGGGGAGGGCTCCGACTGGGGTGCGGGCTCTTGGGTGGTGCTGGAGATGAGGAGCTTGGGGAGTAGGAAGGGGCTCAGGGTTGAGACGGAGGGGTTCGGAGGATGGGAGGGGGATCAGGGATTGGGCAGGGGGTTGGGACACGGGGAGGTGGCTCAGGGGTGCAGGCTCCGGGCGGTGCTTACCTCAAGCGGCTCCTGAAAGCAGCGGCATGTCCCACCTCTGGCTCCTATGTGGAGGTACGGCCAGGCGGCTCTGCTGCATGCTGCCCCATCCGCAGGCGCTGCCCCTGAAGCTCCCATTGTCTGTATTCCCGACCAATAGGAGCAGCGGGGGCAGCAGTCATGAATTTATAGACCTCTATCATATTCCCCCTTAGAGATCTCTTTTCTAAGATGAAAACTACCAGTCTTATTAATCTCTCCTCATATGGCAGCCATTCCATACTCCTAATAATTTTTGTTGCCCTTTTCTGAACCTTTTCCAATTCCAATATATCTTTTTTGAGTTGGGGCAACCACATCTGCACACAGTATTCAAAATGTGGGCATACCATGGATTTTTATAGAGGCAATATGATATTTTCTGTCTTATTATGCCTTTCTTAACGATTCCCAACATTCTGTTCGCTTTTTTGACTGCCACTGCACATTGAGTGGATATTTTCAAAGAACTATCGAAAATGACTCCAAAATCTCTTTCTTGGTAACAGCCAATTTAGACCCCATCATTTTAGATGTATTGTATCGTTGGGATTATGTTTTCCAATGTATCATTACTTTGCATTTATCAACAGTGAATTTCATCTGCCATTTTGTTGCCCAGTCACCCAGTTTGAGAGATCCTTTGTAGCTCTTTGCAGTCTGCCTGGGACTTAACTATCTTGAGTAGTTTGTATCATCTGCAAATTTTGCCACCTCACTGTTTACCCCCTTTTTCCAGATCATTTATGAATATATTGAATAGGACTGGTCCCAGTACAGACCCCGGGGGGCACCACTATTTACCTCTCTTCATTCTGAAAACTGACCATTTATTCCTACCATTTGTTTCTTATCTTTTAACTAGTTATCAATCCATGAGAGAACCTTTCCTCTTATCCCATGACTGCTTACTTTGCTTCACAGCTTTTGATGAGGGATCTTGTCAAAGACTTTCTGAAAATCGAAGTACTCTGTATCCACTGGATCCCCCTTGTCCACATGCTTGTTGACCCCCTCAGAGAATTTTAGTAGATTGGTGAGGCATGATTTCCCTTTACAGAAATCATGTTGATTCTTCCCCAACAAATTATGTTCATCTATGTGTTTGACAATTTTGTTCTTTACTGTAGTTCCAACTAGTTTGCCTGATACTGAACTCTGGCTTACAGTCCTGTAATTGCTTGGATCACCTCTGGAGCCCCTTTTAAAAATTGGAGTCACATTAGCTAGCCTCCAGTTATTTGGTACAGAAGCTGATTTAATGATAGGTTACAGACTACAGTTAATAGTTGTAGTTGTGCAATTTCACATTTGAGTTCCTTCAGATCTCTTGGGTGAATACCATCTAGTCCTGGTGACTTACTACTGTTTAGTTTATCAGTTTGTACCCAAACCTCCTCTAATGACACCTCAATCTGGGACAGTTCCTCAGGGTTGGGGGGAAGAATAGCTCAGTGGTTTGGGTATTGGCCTGCTAAACCCAGGGTTGAGTTCAATCCTTGAGGAGGCCTTTTAGGAATCTGGGGCAAAAATCTGTCTGGGGATTGGTCCTGCTTTGAGCAGGGGGTTGGACTAGATGATCTCCTGAGGTCCCTTCTAACCCTGATATTCTGTGACTCATTTATCACCTAAAAAGAATGTGTCAGGTTTGTGAATCTCCCTCACATCTTCAGCCAGGAAGAGTAATGCAAAGAATTCATTTAGTTTCTCCATGATGGTCATATTGTCCTTGAGTGCTCCTTTAGAATTTGGATCACTCAGTGGCCCCACTGGTTGTTTAGCAGGTTCCTGCATCTGATGTACTTACAAAAAAATTTTATTATTTTTTGCATTTTTGGCTAACTGTTCTTCAAATTCTTTTTTGGACTTCCTAATTATATTTCTACATTTCATTTGCCAGAGTTTGTTCCTTTCTATTTTCCGAACTAGGATTTAACTTCCACTTTTTAAAGGATACTTTTTTGTGTCTCACAGCTTCTTTTACTTTGTTCTTTAGCCATGATCTCACTTTTTGGTTCTCTTATTATGTTTTTTTTAATTTGGGCTATACATTTAAATTGGGCCTCTATAATGGTGTCTTTAAAAAGTTTCCATACAGCTTGCAGGGATTTCACTTTTGGCACTGTACCTTTTAATTTCTGTTTAACTAACCCCTTATTTTTGTGTAGTTCCCCTTTCTGAAATTAACTGCTACAGTGTTGGGCTGCTGTGGTGTTTTCCCCCACCACAGGGATGTTAGTGACCATAATATAAATTACATTTATTACCAAGGAGTCCAGTTATATTCACTTCTTGGACCAGACCCTGTGCTCCACTTAGGACTAAATCAAGAATTGCCTCTCGTGGGTTCTGGGACTAGCTGCTCCAAGAAGCAGTCATTTAAGATGTCAAGAAACTTTATCTCTGCATCCCGTCTTGAGGTGAAATGTGCCCAGTCAATATGGGGATAGTTGAATTCCTCCATTATTATTGAGTTTTTTTTTTTATTTCAGCAGCCTCTCTAAGCTCACTGAGCGTTTCACAGTCACTATCACCATCCTGGTTAGGTGGTCAGTAATATATCTCTACTGCTATATTCTTATTTTGGTGCATGGAATTACTATCCATACAGATTCTGTGGTACAGTTGGGTTCATCTAAGATTTTTACTTCATTTGATTCTGCACTTCCTTTCACATATACTGCTGCTCCCCCACCAGCACGATCTGTTCTGCCCTTCCAATATATTTTGTACCCTGGTATTACTGTGTCCCATTGATTATCCTCATTCCACCATGTTTCTGTGATGTTTATTGTATCAATATCCTCATTTAATATGAGGCACTCTAGTTTACCCATCTTATTATTTAGACTTCTAGCATTGGTATATAAGCACTTTAAAAATTTGTCACTTTTTAGCTGTCTGCTATTACATAATGTAATTGAATGAGACTTATTTTTCTTTTGACTGTTTTTCATCAGATCTTACCTGTATTTTACATCTTCCATCCTCTCCTCCTTACTAAGACATAGGGAATCTCCATTAATAGATTCTCCCCTAAGGGATATCTCTGTCCGAACCACGTGCTCCTCTGCACCTGTCAGCTTTCCCCTAGCCCTTAGTTTAAAAACCGCTCTACGACCTTTTTAATTTTAAGTGCCAGCATCCCAGAGTTAAATAATAGCAGAGAAGAGGAGAAACAAAGTAAGAGATGATTGTTAAGAGTGAAAAGCTTTGAAGAGCTGGAAATGGAAAAGACTATGTGGAGAGTAAAGAAATTGCAAAAGAGAAAGCTCTTGCACTAGCAGTGGTGAAATCGTTTGAAGCGACAGATTAAGGACCCAGCTAGAAGGGTGGAAGCCACTTAAGGGGCAAAGTTCATGAGGTAAGTAAGATCACGTCCAAGAGAGTTTTAAAGCCAAAGAGAACAAGATTTGTCTGGATCCTGAAATTAATGGGAAGCAGGTGGATTTGCATGAATACTGGGGTGTAACTGTTCATGCCATTTTTTATAATGAACACATATGATAACAAAGATCATATTTCAATGGCTGGCATCAGTTCCATGAGTCAAGTCTGCAATATCAGATGATATGCAAAAGGGAAGATGTATATCGCACTAGCTGTAACTTGAATATGTTTATGGCAAATATTGCTCCCCTTTGCACAGGTGCAGAAGGCCAGACAGGCAGTGGAACTGATGGACTTCTGCTGGGTGACTGGAAAGAGACACAGGATGTAGGGTTCTTCCTGTGCAGCTATACTCAGAGAAGGCCCTTTCCACCCTATTGCACAATGTTGTTTTGAAGGTCAAACAGGTTGGAAGAAGGCTTGAAAGTGGCTACACATATTCATTAGCAAGCCCCATCTCCAGTATTGTGATGATTAGCGGAGCAGGGCAGAGTGGCAGTCATGAAGTGGTTTTGCTATCATTCCTTTCTCACTGTCCCATCCATCCACATGCACTGAGTGCATAGAATTTTTGGAGTCCTTATATAATTAACCATCAGACACCTACAATGGCGTAACTATCTTGTTGACCAGCATGGTCAATAGTCAGCAGTAGTCAGCAAACCATTTCAACAATAAACAGTTTAAGACAAGGACAAAAAAGTGTATCGTTTTACTTCAAACTTTATTCAAAATTATATTCTGAGCTCTATATTCTACTGGTGCGTGTTGCTTCTTTAGTACCTCAGGAAATACACTTTTTGCTCTGGTGGGTGGTAGGTAGGGTTACAAACACTCCAGGATTGTCCTGGAGTCTCCAGGAATTAAAGATTAATCTTTAATTAAAGCTTGTCATGTGATGAAACCTCCAGGAATACATCCAACCAAAACTGGCGATCCTAGTGGGAGGCTGTGAGCTTAGTTGGAAATACTGCATTAATGTAGCTTCATAGTGGGGGATTTTGTTGTTGTTTTCTTTTAAGAAATCCCTCTTCATCAGAACTAAAAATCTTTTGTGTCAAAGGTCATACATCTGGAAACATTAGCATTTAATTTCCCATATGCACAATACAAGCTCTTAGTTGCGTCCTGCAACAAGAATCCTGCCTTTATGCTAGAAATCCAACAATGGATAGTTAATTTATTGTTTAAAGCCATGTTTCAGTTGCGTGTCTCCTGTTTATCACGTACAATTAGTTATGTTTTATCAAGAGCAATTTTAAAAGTAGGGAATTAGGTCTCTTTTCACCTCCCCCCCTCTATTCTGTACCACTTAGCAAACCCAACAATCTGTTGGCCCAAATACAGTATTCTGAATTTCAGTTTTGCTTGTTTTTGTTCTCTTTAGTGATGTTACAAGAAACAGGTGGAGTAGGGTTTTAAGTGATTCCCTGTCTCAGTAGTTCTCCAGGTGATTTCCCATTCTGCCTTCTGCTTTCTGGTGCAAGAGTTGTGTAGACTTGAGTGTCCTGGTGATAGCCCATCTGATTTTTTGTTTATTTCTGTTTGGATCTCCTATACGGTAAATTCTTTCCTTCCACAAAGGGAAGCTTTCAGGAGTTGCTACAAAGCACATAGTTTTGCTGGAATCGACTAGCTCAAGGAGTATGAGTTTGAAAAACATCATCTTGTATGTTATTTTTACTTTTAAGAATGTGTTGTCACACACTCTTAAAGAACAATTCACTTCAGAGGAGTGAGAGTTGTTCAGAGCTCAGACAGTATCACATGCCCATTGCCTTTTGAATGGTGAGACTTGACCCCAGCGTGCTTTTGTTTCTGATACTCAACTCTTTTTATTCTGTCTTTCGCTGCAGGTATTTAACTTTTGCCTTCCTATGGTTCTGCAAAGCTTTGAAAGTGCTAGATTATTTAAAGCATATTTGAGATATAAGGGAAAATATATGCAATATGTAACCACTGATTCCTTTGTTTTGACATTTATCTTACTGTATTCATTTTGCCAGTTGGCTTCAGGCACAGCTACCAAAAGAATGAGCACATGTTGCATTCATTAGTTCTCATCTGGCTCTGCTTGGTTTTGCAAGACAGACTAAAGCATGGTCATATTAAATAGACTGTAATGCATTTGTAATATGAGTTCTCTCACACTTAATGGAATGATAGCATTGCAAAAGCAGCTAGTTTTAAACTAGGATATTACAATTCAATTTATTGTAAAACAGTGCATATAAGCATATTGCCAGTGGTATCTTTACTTTTTAATTTTGAAAGATATGGTATGAAAATACCAAAAAATGGGTATATCACTTCCATTTTCTCATGCATTGTTTGGCTGCAGTTAAAATTTTTATTGATTGTAAAACATGAGCAAACTCAACACTTTGGGACAGTAAGAATTTTCATTTACACTGTTTTTGTTGGCTTTTCAACAAATAAAATACTCATGGTTAGTTATTCTTAACTTTAATTGTTTATTCAGGTGTATGTAGGTGAATAAAAATTCAGTTGTTGCTTTTTTAACTTTGTAAAAACTAATCTGAAAAACCTGTGGATTAGCACACATTGAGGACAAGTGGCAGTATAACTTAATCTGAAGGAGAAATAGCAGAGGTACAGGTCTCTAAATTGAGAGCCCAATTTTATCCCTGTTGATTTAGATGGGGGTAGGAATGGACCCTAATTGTGTAAAAACAATAGCCTGTCCCCCCACTGGTTTTGAAAACTAGTTAGTAAGAATTCTGTAAATTCCCCAAACTTTTGCTAAAACAGAGGTAACAGAGTTGTAACATTTGAGATCTTTAATTGGTAGCTTGTGCACTGTGACGAATTGCTGTAGTGCATCGGTTAGTGAGTGCCTTTATTATTGTATTTCTGATGTCTGAGATTTAGCCACTCCCTGAAACAGTCTCAGATGTTTGTCTGCATCCCACCCCCTTTTGCCTTTCTCTCTCTCTCTCTCTCTCTCTCTCTCTCTCAAAAGCAGAAGCTTTCCTCTTGCTCAGAGTGCAAAGAGAGGCAGGAGGAGGAGACCTATCTTAAGGAGTTTTTATTTGTGCCAACACAGAAGTGCTTTGTGGTGGGCCATCTGGACTGGGAGGATTTCCTCAGAATTCAAAGTATGCCGTCAGATTTACAGAGCTGCAATTTGCTCTGAAACTATCTGGGAAGGCAGAGAAACATAGACACAACTGGTTTTATAGTACTTGTAACATAGGTGACAAGAATGGAAGACAGCTTGCCTTGTCTTGCTTCAGTATGTGATTCCTCAGCACTTATGAACTTCTGCACTGGTAAAGTATATCTATCTTTTTTTTTTTGACTGGGAATGCCAGTCTCTGAAAGTACTTATGAATCATGACAAAAGAAATCTTGTGCTACAGACTGCTAAAATGAGTTCCAACTCTTTCTTTGCTGGTTTCCTTAACCCACACCAAAAAAAAAAATATGTACAAGTAAATAACATGACAGATATTTGTCTGCATGCATCAGTAACTCTGCACCCTCATTACAGCCAACAAGGTGTGCTTATTCAGAGATCAAGATAGCTTACTATAATGTAATTTACAGAATGGAATGCATGGTGGCCTTGAGAAAGTAAACAAAACATCTCTTTACTAGTGTAGATGTACAATATAAAATACTTAATAGAGAGGGAATAATTAAACTGAATATTTCATGGAAAAATACTTTTGGCGTTGTGACTTTCGTAGTGAGAATACAGCCCCCCGCCCCAGAAAATAGCATGCTACATCATAAAATGTATCACATAATGATTTTTTTCCTTTTAAACAGAGAAATATTTCAAATTAATATATGATCTATGTAAGCCTTTCACTGAGAAATGCTTCAGAAAACTGTCTATTTCAATGTCAGTGTTGTATAAAAAAATAAGTAAGCCCCTGCAAGAAAATTTTGATTGCATCGGGCTCCTGTGGCAGGAGGCAGTAAAGATTCATTCACAATAAGTAGTTAAAATAACCACGCATACTGAAATTTCAAGTATGTGCAATGCTGTATTTTTGTTTCTGCATGGCATGGCATGTTCTCCTCTCAAACTTAACTCTGTCTTCCTTTTCATTTTTAACTTTGACTGAAGACTTAGTAAGAGTAGGAAAAACTTTCAACACAAACTTCCTTTGTTTAAGCAATTGTTATCACACCAGTCTGTGAGGTTCCTTCTCTTTCATAAAGGGTTTCAGATAGATCTTTAATATTCTGAGACAAATTAGAGTAATGAAAATACTGCTGGGTAGTAAATAAATATATACTCATCCCAAAATCACACATCGCTCACTGAAGAAAGTATTGCTTTGCTTACTGATTCATAAAGGACAATTTTCATATGAGTACAACAGTACATTTACAAAATCACATGCTTTACAGCCTTAAGATAAAAGATTAACAGGAAATGATTAATTCCATATTTTAACTTTTTTTTTTTGACATTTCCCAAATGTAACGGTATATGTTCAGAGCAGTAGATTTCAATCCATGTTTAGCTGATAAGTTCCTAAACTGGGAAATGTACTTGTACTTTATCTGCTGCAGAATTCAAAGCATTCACCCACAATTAATCAGAATGTAATATTAAGATGTTGCAATCAGAGGGGAGTGAATTGGAAATTAAAAAAATACTAGTGCTTCTCATAATCCCTTGCACTGTTACACAATCCCAGAAAGTACAGCAATATGAAGAAGGCTGCTGTTTAACTCCTTAAGTATCTGCAGAACAGAAATCAAAGGGCATTAAGTTCTATGGAAATACTTAGGGCCATATTTGTCCACGCTTGTTGATGCTGAGTAGCACCTTATTCAGCAAAAACTCCCATATGTTTTTATGTTCCTTAGTAAATAACATTTTAATAATCCGCTGAAAAAATTCAGGTGTCATCTCAAGCTGGTGATTTTTAAAGGCAAACATGAAATTTCAAATTGAGAATGTGTCTGAAGTTTATCTCACTGTTAAAGCATTCTAAATATTTCCATCCTAATGTGTGTTGGAAATATGTGCCCCTTTCTACCTTCGAACAACAGCAATTTTAGTTTTAATTAATTGGAAGCAGGAGACTACAAAAGGATCATACTTGATCCTGTAGTCTAAGAGAGTGACTTGAATCTTTTATGTAAATTTACATACAATGTAATGTATAATGCATATAATGTAAGTTAAAGTCTCTGATTAAAACAAAAACACAAATAATAAAACAAGGCTCTTATAATTCAATTTTGTATTGGATCTTTGTCATAATTGAGGTTTTAGCCCTCATTTGACAAATTAAATTACCATTTGTTTCTATATGTGTTCTGTGGAACATAGCTTTCACTTTGCAATTTTTTTAAAAAACATTGTTCTTATGAAATTTTATTATATACAATTTTGGAAGGAATTTGCTCTGTTTTGAAAATAAAGCATTTCAAGCTTAAGTAACAAGCTGCTGCTTCTTCACAGATTTAAACTTGGTTGCCATTATAAGTCATATTTTTGATCTTCCCCCTAAAATTATCTCCTTGATATAAATGCTTAACAACTCTGAAATGCTTAAAAAAAACACACACATACACACAATATACATTTTAGATACAAGGTGCAGAAAACATTGGTCTGATCACAGTGGTTGACACATGCCTTATAAGAACCTGATCCCATAAAAGGGCTACTTTCATAAACAAGGGCTGTACTTCGTTTGACAAAACTGCCACTGACGGCAGGATTCAGAGTAGCAGCCGTGTTAGTCTGTATCTGCAAAAAGAACAGGAGTACTTGTGGCAGGAGTTATGTCTAAGCAAACTTTTGGCACTCTGCTTTACCACTATCTGTAATTGTTTTCATGTTGTAGTTGTGACTGACAGAAATGAGTGGGGGAGGGAGAAGGGGGGAGAGGAGTTTTCTCTACTTATTGTGGGGAAATCCTGATTTCCATTTCCAGATTTTATAGTGCATACATTCAAGCACTCATCCCCTGCTTTCACTAAAAATAGATTCCTTCATCATGAGTGAGGCTAAAGAGTGGAGCATTTGCACTTCCTTTATAGCATGGGATATATCACATCACACCTGGCAGAGAAGCTTATTCAAATTTAAACTACTTTTGCTAGACAAAAGTAGCGGCAATTTTTCCACAAATGTTTGGTTATAAGGGTGGCTTTTAAAGTTAAAACAATGTCAGTGTCCCTGTAATAGCATCTTCAGAGAGAACTTGGCTGTAAAATTAGCTCTGGGCTGATATATGTTGTTTCAGCCCAGGATTGAGGTTTTCGTTTTGTACCAGAGAAGATAAATTTACTTGCAAGCAAAATTAAGAAATTAAAAAAAAAAAAATCCAGTAGGGAGTGTGTTATGGGAGTCTGAGTAGTTCAACTACATTGTAACTTTTTTAAATGAATGTAAGCAAATTCTAATGACACCGACTGCTATGCAGCTGTTTTTGGAAAGATGGAAAGATGGATGACTTTTGTCTATCCTGTTATCTGGAAATATATATATATTAAAAGAGTTTACTTGAAACTTGGCTGTTCTGGGGTTTTACCCTGGTTAGATCCATCAGAGCCTAGCAACCAATAGAGGTACACTGGTTTAAATTCCTATTTTAAGCAGGAAAAGCTCCATTTTGATTAATAGAATTCAAGGCCAGAAGAGATCATCATTGTGATTGTCTTGTGTGATCTCACATATAACACAAGCCACACAACTTCCCCAAAATAATGTATGGTTGAACTAGAGGTGTATATTAAGATAAAAATAAAATAAAATAATCCAATCTTGATTTTAAAATTGCCAGTGTTGGAGAATCCACCACCAACTTTGATAAATTCTTCCAGTCATCCCCAGTGAGGGTTAATTACCCTCACTGTTAAGTGTATGCCTACTTTCTAGTCTGATGTCTAGCTTCCACGTCCAACCATTGGCTCTTGTTATACCTTCAGTCTGGTGCAGCGAGCACTAGTTTCAAGCCAAGGTAAACCGTGTGGGTGCAAATCGTGGCTTATTGCAGATTTGGCAGTCTACACTAGAGTTTGGCAGCTACTCTGGCAACTGGCCAATGATAGGTAAATCTGCAGTGTAGACAAAGCCTTTAGAGTGTGACAAAGGGAGAGAGAGGAGGAATTGAAGAGAGTGCCCAGAAACTCTAGATGTCATATTTCTCTTATCAGTTGCTCCCGATTCCAGGAGAGCATCTCTTCCCCAACATAAGAGAGAAGGGGGTTGTTGTATCCATGTTTCCTCTATTCTTTTCCTCTCTATGGCTTTCAGTAATTGAGAGTCTAATGTGTTGGAACTGGGACGGAATGTTGTGTGGAATTGGTTAAGGCAAAGGGGCTATGAGATAGGTCCTCTGTGCTCTACTGCTATCTATACTATTTGAATCGCTGTGTGATGTTGGGTATCGTCAGAGAAGAGGCACTTTCATAGATGTTAAGTAGTAGTATTTTGCAGTTCTTCCCTGTGTAACTGTTACTCAGTTAGGTGGGGAATAGTCTGCTCTGTACTATGATAGCAGTGGAAAGGGAAAGTTATCTCAGCTGAGGTCATTCCTTTGTGCCAAATTGCAGCCTAAAGCAGTTGAGCTGTATGGAGTCACTCTACCCTTGGGTTGGACAGTTGCACACACTGTGGAATGTCTAATGTTGCATTCTGCAGTTTCTGGAAAGGGAGCAGTCTTCGTGTCTCCATCACCCAGGAAATTCATGGCAATTCTCTTGGCCAGCAGATATGGAATTAATTTTTTTTTTCTGGCTAGTACAGCAAAAATAAAGATAGCCTATTCACACTTACTTTTAATTAGACACAAATATGACTAATATTGTTCTAATGTTTTTGATTTTTAAAAAGACTGAAATGTCTCAGGCGGATTTTGTCTCCCCGCAGTAACTGTGAATAAGTGTGTTTTGGGCCGAGGGAGGTCCTGCGATGGTAGAGGTTAATCCCCTCCATCAACCCGTCTAGTGGAGTGGCATTAGAGTTACATCACGTCTGATACTGTAGCCTATATCAGTTTCTGCTCCTACTCAGTAACATGATGGTGCATGTCTGGCTGATGTACACAGGGATGGGTCACCTGATCTTTCTGCCCAGACAAAACAGCACTAACAGAGCTCCTGCAGAGCTGAGCTCTTGTGGCATACATGAGGTGTGGACTACATACACAGATTTTACAAATCTTGCACACAGTGGAACTGTATATGGCTAAGTGCCCCTCTATAGGGTCATAGGAAAGGATGAGATTTTCCCTTTAGTAAACTGTCCAGAGCTTTAATCAAGGTGGAGGAAGATCAATCTACGATAATTTGTGATAACCTGAAGTGTTTTCAACCATTCATGTTTCTGGACTATGTTTTTGAATTGGGCCTGCCAAACCAGAATGGATTCAAAATGCAGTTATACAATAAGACAGGAAGTTAGAGCTGAGGAGAGTGAGTCAGAACCAATATTTGGTATTAACTGTGAAATATGTAACTGAGGGTGACTTTAAAACCATCTGGACAGTGTTGGTTTTCATATAGAAAGGTAAATTATACTTATGAACTAAGCCAAAATCTATAGTGATTTAAACTTTTCTCAATATGTGGGTTTTTTAATATTTGATATTAATCATTAATTTTAAAATGTATTATGTCTTCTCTTTCTGTTTTTAAGTGTATAGTACATCTTAATTTTTAACATCAGACTTTTACATTTATTATTATTACTATTAAATTAGTGTTTAGAGTAGAGCTGATGTGAAATTTTTTCATCAAAGTAATTACAATGAAAAATGTCTGTTTTTTTCAAGAAAAATAGAATAATTTTAAATTTTGCTGAAAACTTAAAATGTTTTAATTAAAAATGAAATGAAAACTTTTAATGGGAAATTTCTACAAAAACAGTGGGGGAAAACATTTTTAAAAAATTCCCACAAAAAAAACCTATATTTTTTGACCAGCTGTAATCTAGAGTTATGAAGGCGTCATTGTGTTAGGTGTTGCACAAACTGGTAGAACAGTGACAGTCCCTGATTTAGTGAGCTCTCAATTTTAAAGATTAATGGTGAAATCCTGGCCCAACTGAAGTCTGTGAGAGTTTTGCCTTTGACCTCAATGGGGCAAGAATTCTGCCAAAGAAGTTGCATCAGTCATTGTATATTTGTTTGTAAATTATGTTCCTTAACATTTTCATACAGTGTTACTTACCTGTGATAAGAGAGTTAGAAAATCGAACACTTCAGTCCAGTCTAAATTGGTCTTGGCACAGAATTTAAATGAACATACTGTAAAGCAGCTTCAGATAATTCAGTATTTATTCAGTTGGGCTAAGCAGTATGAATTGATTAGTTTAGAAATGAAGTTAACTTATAGTGTTCGGCTAATTTTGTTTGTAGGCCAGTGTACACAGGGTCTCTCTTGCAGTAAACTTACTATGAAAGAGCTATTTGCATCTGATAGCTTTTCCCTTTTCAGGTAACTGAAGTGTGTCTTGTCTTATTCAGCTTTGCCCGGAATAACCTAGCACATGTCAGTCTTGTGCAGAACGATGGAGATAGTCTAATCATCAGATCAAACAAGCTGATTGTTTGACCAACTGAAACAAGTCAGAAAATATGGGCATTTCACAGACAAAGTTTGCTAAAATTATTTTTGTTATAGGGCACCTGACATTTTCTGTTTTTGTTATACTTTAAGGTCCATAATTGGTATTTTACTGAGAACTAAGGAAGGAGAAGCATGTGATATCACTGGCATATTTCTCAGTATAATTTTGTTACTACTCAAGATCTCAGTGTAACAAATATTATGAAATATGCTTGTAACTTATTTGATTTGCTTTAAAAAAAATAAAAAATTATTGTTGAGATATTTCTGCCAAATGTGTGCTTGAGTTTGCCACCCTTTTAATGGTTGTAGGAATTTGTATTAACCACCAAAAAGGGATATGAAAGGATAACCATGACTGAAATAAAATTATGATTAATCTTTGACAGAAAAGAACTGAAAACTATATAGCTGAAGTGTTGTCTGTTACTTATTCTTAGTTAAAAATAGCACAGTCTTGGAGTATTGTCAGAAGATTAGCCCAGTAGCATTCACAATAGACAAACATGTTAAAGGAGCAAAGTAGCTAAGCAAACTCACTTCAAAAATACAAAGACAAAAAGCAGGCTAAGTAATTGCTCAAGGGGGCCACTTATTCACTTTTAATTGTGTGTATGTGTAGGGGGGAAATATTCCTGCTTAGGGCCCCCAATGGACTAGTACTGTACAACCTCTCCTAATACATGTTTTTTAGTCACATAAAAGTGAAATTGACCCTTGTGAAGAGGGACCCGAATAAGTATTTAAGACCTCCACATAACTTAAGCACTACATAGCCCCATATTAAGGGCTTATATTATGCAAAGGATTTGAAAGAAAAACTCATCTGTGCAGGAGACATAGTTTTCTCAGGTGTTGATTCAAGATTGGGAAACAAAATCCCACAGCAGCTTAGAACCATCAAAAACCTCACCCTCTTCAGCTCTAAGTGCAGGGCTCACTTCTTTGACCTTGCCTTCTCTAACATAACCCCATGGTGATATATTTAAAGAAAAAACAACACTGGTCTGCACAGAAACTGGGGAGAAGGTGAGAGAATGAACCACATGTGAGAGAAATTAGTCGCATTGCTTAATGCACTCTTGGAAGATACTATGGTGTTGTGCATGGTGGAAGTATTTCCATAAAATAGGATAGAATTTAGAGCAGGGGTCTCAAACTCAAATGACCACGAGGGCCACGGGAGGACTAGTACATTGGCCCGAGGGTTGCATTACTGACACCTCCCCCCCACCGCCCTCGGCACCACCCCCACTCCACCCCTTCCATGAGGCCCCACCCCACCTCTTCCCACCCCTTCCATGCCTCCATTCCAACACCTTCGGCTTCCTGGAGCAGCACGGGGGCAGGGCAGGCAGGCAGGGAGCCTGCCCTGCCCCCGGTGCACGTTGGGCCGGAGTCACTCTAGGTAAACGCTGGGGGAGGGGTTGTGAGGAGTTCACAGGCCCCAGAAAATAATTTTGGGCCATGTGTTTGAGACCCCTGATTTAAAGGCTCTCTCCCCTGTGGGGAATTTTACCTCTAACAGAAAGCAGTTAGTTTTGAAATCTTGCTTAACGTATTTTTTTTCAAGCTTGAATTGCTAATTCACAGAAATGTTTAAAATTAGCACACCCATAGGTATATCTTATTTTATTTCTAAACTGCCATAGATGTGCACTGTGTTTACAAACTGAGAAAAGGCATGGGACCCTGCTCTGTGGAGATTATCAGGAGCCGATCCTACAATCGTTTACATTCTCAGTAATGCTTACCTATTAACTCATTGACTTCAATAGGACCACTTGAGTGAGCAGCAGTTTATATGGTGAGGTGGCCCAAAAAGAGCTGTGAGAATTAAAATATGACTATGACTGCCCCTATTGGTCAGGCCACAGCCTTCATAGCTTGAGAGATCTAAGATCATAACTGAAGGACGTATGGCAGATGCAGGTTGCTAGGTATTACTAATGTCAATTCTAAATTTACCCCTCTTGCACGCAAACCAAGTGTTATCTCACTTTATTCTACTCTGTTTTCAATCTCATTTTCAAGATTTCACATTTTTTATATTATGAGAAGGCTTATGGATGCCATATGGATGTCATGTCAAGCTTTTTTGCTCTTCTTTTTGTTTTGCTCTTGTGTTTTGCATTTTTGTCATGTCTTAACAAGGCGTTTTGGCCAATAACATTATGCAGAAATAGCATAATGATTATACAGTCCCATTATATAATTGTAAATGGACACTTCGTTATGTGTGATGCTTAGAAGTGAATAGTTCATCCAGCTGGGATAATTTTATATTAATTTATATAATTTAATCCTATAATTTAACAAAGACTTCTGGGAAATGGAATAAACTGGTAATTCTGTGGTCGGACTTCAGCTACAGTCAAAATGAACTCACCTCTTAGAATTGCATTTCTGTTTCAAATTATTCCAATATGAGGCACTGAGTTAAGTTTTGAAAGGTTTTGAAAGATAAAATTTCTGTGTAAAGGGTGGCGGGGAGGTGGAACTAGAGTAAATACTAAATCGTTCTACCGACAAGTTACATTTGGCAGATTAGCCTTTTCTGATATTTGTAAATATTTATCAAGCTTATCAGCTAATAGTAATTATTACTGAGTTGAATGGGTTACTATAAAAATATGTGTCTCCTGTCTGTAGGAAGGATGCAGATGGCACCCAGCTTCATTGCCTTTAATTTGTCTCATGTAGTGTAATGAATGACAGTGTTTACTGGAAATTGGGATTTGGCTGAGCTCGCTGACTGAAGTCCAGATGAATAATGACTGAGATGATATTGGTAATCTGAGGGAGGCAACCAAAAGGGTATTCATAATTATATCAACTCCCTTCATTGAGGAGTTGAAACCGCTAGCAGTGACACAGGTTTGTGATTTTGGGTGGTTCTTCTGCACTGGAATTTTGTACTTTATTTCTGGGTTGCCTTTTGGAGAGATTCTCATTGGAGTCCCCTTTGATTAGTTAAAATTCTTGGTTTATTAATTTTTAAAAAAACTAAAGAAAATCCAAACACAAGACAAGAACAACAAAAAAGCTGCTTTTTTGAGCACAAAGGACCGAGTGAGTAGAATCTAATTTTCAGTGTTACTTATTTAGCCGCAAGCAGGCTTTCTCCCTCACTCATAGAATCATATGGTTGGAAGGGACCTGAGTAAGTTATCTAGTCCACTTCTGTTTTCAAAGCAGGACCAATCCCCAGACAGATTTTTACCCCAGTTCCTTACATGGCCCCCTCAAGGACTGAACTCACAACCCTGGGTTTAGCAGGCCAATGCTCAAACCACTGAGCTATTCCTCTCTTGGTTGAGTGTGCTTTATCATTCCCCCTTTTTCAGTTGGTTCAGACACATCTGGGGAAAAACACTATCCATTATTCAAGTACTCGCTTCTTGGCTCTCTGTGAGCTAAGAGGTGAAAACATTATCTAAGAGTTGGTGCTGTTCTGCAGAGCCTTCTCTTTCCTGTCAGCCGTTTCAGGCGATACTCCTCCTTTTGTGAACAAGCAACCCCTCGAGGGATTTGGTGTATATCTCTAGGATTTTATTACCTTTTAACCTGACATACATGCCCTTTGCCTTACTTTAACTTCATATTTAAATAAGTACAGCGCTGTTTCTCTTCCCCTCCCATTTCCCAGAAGAACAAATGTAATTTGAGGGAGCACCTGGAAAGAAATGAGAGAGAACTCCAAAGCAAAAAAGCAAAGCACGCACTCTCTGCCTACAGTAGGAAATCCTGCTGTGTTTGACAATGGATGTAAGAGAGTTTGTCTAGGTCAGCGATTCTCAGACTTCATTGCACCATGACCCCCTTCTAATATCAAAAATTATTACAGGACCCCAGGAGGGTCGCGGGGTGGGGCTAAAGCCTGAGCCTCACCGCCCTGGGTGGCGGGGGGTGGGCAAAGCCAAAAGGCTTCAGTCTTGGGCCGTAGGGAAGGAGTGGGGGTAACATAACCTGAGTCCTGCCACCAAGGGCCAAAGCCCTTGGGCATCGGCTGAAGCTCCAGGCCCCACCAAGTCTAACGTCAACCGTGGCGACCTCGTTAAAGTGTGATTTTGACCCACTTTGGGGTCCCGACCTGCAGTGTGAGAAACGCTGATCTAAGCTAAAAGAGAACATAGTCTGGTTTATTTTTAGAACACAATAGCTATTGCTTTCTATCTAACTCATTCTAAAAGTCTAATGTAATACAGGGTATGTCTACACTACGGGATTATTCCGATTTTACATGAACCAGTTTTGTAAAAAGATTGTATAAAGTTGAGTGCATGCGGCCACACTAAGCACATTAATTCGGTGGTGTGCGTCCATGGTCCGAATCTGGTGTCGATTTCTGGAGCGTTGCACTGTGGGTAGCTATCCTATAGCTATCCCATAGTTCCCACAGTCTCCCCCGCCCACTGGAATTCTGGGTTGAGACCCCAATGCATGATGGTGCAAAAACAGTGTCGCAGGTGATTCTGGGTAATTGTCGTCACTCATTCCTTCCTCCGTGAAAGCAGCAGCAGACAATCAGTTCGTGCCCTTTTTCCCTGGATTGCCCTGGCAGATGCCATAGCACGGCAACCAAGGAGCCCGTTCAGCCTTTTTTTACTGTCACCATATGTCTACTGGATGTTGCTAACAGAGGCAGTATGCAGCGCTACACAGCAGCATTCATTTGCCTTTGCATGATAGCAGAGACGGTTATCAGTTGTTCTGTACTGTCTGCCATGCCATTGTAAATTGGCGATGAGATGACGGTTATCAGTCATTCTGTACCTTCTGCTGCTGTCATGGGTGCCCGTAGCTGAGGTCGGACGGGGACGCAAAGACAAAAATGGGAATGACTCCCCAAGTCAATCCCTCCTTTATGGTATCTAAAAATAGAGTCAGTCCTTCCTAGAATATGGGGCAAGTGTTCTAGAGAACCAGTGTACCAGAGAACCAGAGAGCACAGCCGCTCCGTGTCAGATCCCGCAGAAATGATGAGCTACATGCCATTCTAGGGGCTGCCCCTGCAACAACCCCACCGGCTTCTCTCCTCCCCCAACCCTCCTGGGTTTACTGTTGCAGTGTCCCCTCATTTGTGGGATGAAGTAATAAAGAATGCAGGAATAAGCCTCTAGCTGCTATGATAGTCCAGGCAGACATTAACGGTGCGGGGGAGAGAGCCCAGCATCCCGCTGCTATGATTAGTCCAGGCAGGACCAATAATGGTTGTGCAGAGAGGAGCCCAGCCCCGCTGCTATGATAGTCCAGCAGTACAGAATCTTTCTTTACACATGAAAGGGAGGGGTCTGATTGAAGCTCAGCCCCCAGTTGCTATGATGAAGACGGTTACCAGCCGTTCTGGATCATCTACTGGGTATGACCGGGAGTCATCTCTCTATTTTTAGCCAGGCGCCCCTGGCCGACCTCACTGAGGCAGCCAGGAGCACTCACGGGCTGATGATGTTGACGGATAGCAGTCATATTGTACCATCTGCCCCGGGGAGGGGAGGGGAGAGGATACTGCTGTTCACTGCCGCAGTATCGCGTCTCCCAGCAGCATGCGGTAGACATAAGTGACATTGAAACAAGTCAAGAAACGATTTTTTTCCCTTTCTTTTTCACGGAGGCAGAGGGGGGTAAATAACGAGCTATACCCTGAACCACCCGACAATGTGTTTGACCCTACGGCATTGGGAGCTCAGCAAGAATGCAAATACTTTTCAGGGACTTGGGATAGCTTGGAGTCCTCAGTCCCCGCTCCCTCCCTCCATGAGCATCCATTTGATTCTTTGGCTTCCGTTATGCTTGTCACACAGCACTGTGCTGTGGACTCTGTATCATAGCCTGGAGATTTTTCAAATGCTTTGCATTCGTCTTCTGTAACGGAGCTCTGGAGAACAGATTTGTCTCCCATACAGCGGTCAGATCCAGTATCTCCCGTACGATCCATGCTGGAGCTCTTTTTGGATTTGGGACTGCATCGCCACCCGTGCTGATCAGAGCATCCACGCTGGGCAAACAGGAAATGAAATTCAAAAGTTCGCGGGGCTTTTCCTGTCTACCTGGCCAGTGCATCCAAGTTCGGATTGCTGTCCACAGCGGTCACAATGGTGAACTGTGGAATACCGCCCGGAGGCCAATACCATCGATTTGCGGCCGCACTAACCCTAATCCGATATGGTAATACTGATTTCAGCGCTACTCCTCTCGTCGGGGAGGAGTACAGAAACTGGTTTAGAGAGCCCTTTATATCAATATAAAAGGCCTCGTTGTGTGGACGGGTGCAACGTTAAATCAGTTTAATGCTGCTAAAATTGGTTTAAACACGTAGTGTAGACCAGGCCACAGTGAAGGTAAATCTGTACTTCAGCACATGCAAGCCAGGGGTTCAACTCAACCAGCTATCACCTGCTAGTCATTTTCAACATGTTTTTAAGAAACACCTTTCTCCTAATCTAGATTTACCCAAGTACAACTCCATCCACAACCGTTGTTGAAAATGGTAGTCCTACAGTGTAAATAGGGTAAAGGAAATTATAGGACAGCATGGAAAAATCCTTTTTACTGGGCACATCCTATGACCACTTCCATCTACCCTGATACTTCAAGGGACTCTTCCTTTCCTGAAAGCTGGCGCAAATCACTGCAGCTAAAATAGTAGGATGGGAAAGGGGGAGTTCCTTTACACTGTAGAGACTTCACCTATGTCGAACAAAAATTATATGTAAAGCACATGTGAATGCCATATAAATACCATATTGTTTGTTCACAGACTACATGAATATAATCCCTTTTATATAAAAGTCCTCACACACCTAATGTAACACATTAAAATAAGATTAAACATGGAAAAGACTTTTGCTTACTCTGCACAGATAATGTCATAAAAATATATAGTTCATGTGTGTAACCCAATACATACACATATCACTTAGTTCATGAATCAGTATGTGATCCTTCATGATTCTTATATGCTACATGCTACTAAGGATACGTATGTAAAATATTTTTGTTCTGGTCAGTAAATTATTACAGAAAGCTGCTCTTGGCTTAATTTAAACAAAATTTTCTATGAGACTTAATTCCTCCTTTGCACCAGATCTCTCCTTGGTTTAAACAGGAAAGCAATGGTCACGCTAAATGGTGCTTGACTCCATCAGTACTATCCTCTAAAGCCTTGTCTATATGAGGAATTATACAAAATAAAATTAAACAAGGTTTTAATTGCTTTTGGTGTTTTGCTATTATATTAATCAAACTTGCTTTTCAGCTATGCTAGGACTCTCATTAATGCTAACAATGGTTCAGCTGAAATAGTGGTAGCACTGGTTGGATATTTTTCTCTAAAATTTCTTGTTGTAGACACAGCTTAAATGTGGCTTACAAGGGTAGTGTAAACTGTTTGTGTATATATAAAATTTCTTGCCTTGCAAGAAATTCTTCTGGTATCTGAGAATGAAAATGCCCTAATTCCATTGTTAGTTTAATCTCTGTTTACCTCTATTATTTGTTCTGTTTTGTAAATTTTATTTAGGTTTCATGGAAACTTTTACTGCTGGTAGGAGATTCTGCAGTTTCAATTCTTTCTAAAATTCTTCTATTGCTTCACAATCTAGGATTTCTTAGATTAAAAAATAAAAGTAGCCTTCTCCTTTCCGAAATTACCATCGCAAGGTAAACTCAGGGTATGGCTACACTTGAAATGCGAGTGTGGTCGCGTGCCAGCGCTGGGAGAGAGCTCTCCCAGCGCTGCAGGTACTCCATCTCCCCATGGGGATTAGCTTACAGCACTGGGAGACACGCTCCCAGTGCTGGGGCACTGTTTACACTGGCGCTTTACAGTGCTGTAACTTGCTGCGCTCAGGGGTGTGTTTTTTAACACCCCTGAGCAAGAAAGTTGCAGCGCTGTAAAGCGCCAGTGTAGCCAAGGCCTCAACCTCGCTTTGTATCCAAACCTATCTCACTGGATTAATTAGTTAATGTCTATGCCATGCTCCAAATATACAGAGTGCTTTACAGTGGCAAGCAAGTATGATTATTATTGCAGAAAATCTCCTGCAGCATCAAAGGTGTGAACTGTACTTTCCACCCACACATTGTTTACTTCAATGAGGTGTTAATTTGGGAGCTTCACTGCAAACATTTAAATGCTAATTTTCTTAAGCAATATCAACCTAAAAATACAAAAATTTAAATGGAGTCAAGGCAGTTTCAGATATATTATCTCAATACCCTGCTGTCCATTTTCAGATTGTCATGAGCTTATGTGTTCTGCAAAGCAGGATTTTCCTGTCTCACAGCCTAGTCTGGAAGGAGGTTTTTTTCTGCCATTTGAGTTGGAATTGTTCCTTCATATTTCCCAATCCCTTTTCTGTAATGACTGAAATGCATATTTTGCACATTACTTTTTTTTTTCAATGCGGCTACAAGCCATTGTAAATATCGCCTGACAGAGTGGTTGTGTGGGAGTCACAGAGCCTACATTTTATCTTTTGAGACTAAGCAGATACTTAGCAATGTCTGCTCTAGGCGCTGTCTATGCTAAGCAAATTGTTTCTTAGATCTTTTCCATGCTAGGGAATATTTACAAAAAATTGTCACTGTTGCTGGTTCAGTTCCACCTGTGTTGGAAATGTTGAGAGCCCTAGAGTTGATAGGTCTTCTGCACTGGTGCTGAAAATGCTTTTCTTTCCAACACTAAGGCTACGTCTACACTACAGGATAAATTCGGATTAGCTTAAACCGATTTTATAAAACAGATATTATAAAGTCGATTATGCACGTCCACACTAGGCACATTAATTTGGTGGTGTGCGTCCATGGTCCGAGGCTAGCATCGATTTCTGGAGTGGTGCACTGTGGGTAACTACTGTAAAATAATGAGACCAATAATGTCGATTTCCGTCCACACTAACACTATTCTGATATAGTAATATCGATTTTAGCATTACTCCTCTCGTTTTGTAGGAGTACAGAAATCGATTTAAAGAGCCCTTTAAATCGATAGAAAGAGCAGTGTAGTGTGGACGGGTGCAGCGTTAAATCGATTTAACACTATTAAAATCGGTTTAACAGTGTAGTGTAGACCAGGCCTGAGAGAAAAAGTTGGTCCAACTTTTGTTGGTGAAAGAGAAAAGCTTATGAGCTACACTATTGGTTCCCAAACTTGGGAAGGGGAGGCTGTGAAGAAATTCCAAGGGGGCGCAAGGCTGTGAGATTTTCATAATGAAAAAAATTTATCAGTGTAAAATTTTTTATTTTTTTAAATTTTTTAATTGATTTATTTAATAGACCAATGGATAATAAATTATACATATTCTGTATACATAATAATACACATGTATATTCTGTATACATAATAACTATTCATAAAATTGTCCAATTACAGGCCTATATTATTTAACTACAATAAATATTAACAATCTTCTCATTTTTGATTATGAATGTAAGTAGACAAGAATAAAGGTATAACATAAAGTACAATAATAATAAAAATACAACTAGAAATAAAAGTATGTGACTGCAATGTTTTCAAATTTCTTACCACAAAATGCGAATATTTTTTATTTTTTTGCCTTTTGACATGTAGAAGTGCCGTTTTGGTCGGTGGGGAGGCCGAAGAATGAAGTAGAAAGCAATGGGACTTCTAAAAACTTCCTAACTCTCTTGCGAGAGTGTTCGAGACTGTTCTATTGTGGGAGTGGTTACCTCCACCACTCACCGCGCAAGACCAGTTACTTACTGGACTGATGGTAGGGTATGTATAGGGCAGCACACTTCTATACCTAATAGTAGTAGTAAATAAGCGTTCGCGATAACTCAAATTAACTTGTGTCTGTTATTATTCACGAATCAGGAAAATTATTTTTATAGATTTTTTTTTTAATTAGTATATTATGGCCACAATTAAGAAAAGGAAGCGTGATGAAGACTACATTTAAGTATGGTTTCACTGTCGTGGAAAAAAACGGGATCGATCATCCTCAATGCATAATATGTCATCCAATTCTCAGCAATGATGCCTTGAGACCTAGTCGTCTTGAGCGACACTTGACAAAGAAACGCAGCACTTTGAAAAACAAACCAAAAGAGTTTTTTTGCTGCTAAACTTCAAAATTTAAAATGCATGAAGCTGGACACTACTGGAACTTTTCATCAAGCATTGGCCAAAGTGGTAGAAGCATCTTATGAACTGTCATTGCTCATCGCTAAAGCCAAGAAAGCACACATAATAGGAGAAACTCTTGTGAAGCCTTGATTGTTGAAAGCAGCTGATACTGTGCTTGGTGCCGAAAGCAAGAAAAAAATATCGGAAATTTCGCTTTCTCACAATTCCGTGAAATATTGCATTGATGATATGGTGAAAGATCTAAAACTTCAAGTTGTAGAGTCAGTGAAAACTTCTCCTTTTTTCACAGTTCAGTGCGACTATACCATTGATATAGCACATTGCTGTCAGTTGCTTGCCTACATTTGATTCATTAACAATGGAACTGTGAAAGAAGAACTGCTTTTTTCGAAGGAACTGACGATCACATCAAAGGCTTCTGATGGTATGAAAATGGTTTCCGACTTTTTTGAAAAAAATGGTTGATGTATGCACAGATGATGCTCCAGCGATGCTTGGCTCTCACTCTGGAGTTGTGACATAGTTGAAAGAAAAAAATCTAGCCGTAACCATGACTCGCTGTGTCATACACAGACAAGTGTTGGCTGCTAAAACCCTTCCAGATGACTTACGTGACTCATTAAATTTGGCTATCAAAGTTGTCAATTTTGTGAAGAGCAGCGCTTTAAATACGAGACTTTTTGCAGCTTTTTGCGCAGATTTGGGAGTAGATCATAAAATTCTTTTGTTTCACGCAGAGGTACGATGGATTTGCCAAAGGGAACATTCTTTAGAGAATATTTGAACTGAAGGACAAAGTAGAAATTTCCCTCAAGCAACAGAAAAAATAAGAGTTTTATATCCTGCGTTTACGGACCAAACATTTCAACTTTAACTGGCATACCTTGTGGACATTTTTGAATCTTTGAACAATCTCAATTTGAAGCTGCAAAGAAACAACACTGCAAACATTATAGCACACCACCATGCCATCAAAGCATTTACGGAAAAAAATCAAGCTTTGGAATGCAAGCTTAGACACCTAAATTTTTGTCTTTTCCAACATTTTCATTTCTCGCTGAAAATGAAGGTTTCCAAGAACTTTGTAAAGAGGATGTGTCATAAACAGGTAGTAGGAGTTAATAGAACAAAAGTACTTTATATCTCTTTTGACTGTAAGGAGTTAACAAGTTCAGTAAGCCTGGCTGTCACCTGACCAGAGGACCAATCAGGAGATAGGATACTTTCAAATCTTGAGGGAGGGAAGTTTGTGTGTGTGCTGTTAGAATTCGGTGGTTGTTCTCTCTGGGTTCTGAGAGTGACCAGACGTGCAACCAGGCTTCTCTCCAATCTCTCCAATACAGGCTCTTATCAGTTCAAAATAGTGGAGTACTAGGTAGATAAGGTGAGTTAGGCTTATTGTTTGTTTTCTTTATTTGCAAATGTGCATTTGGCTGGAAGGCGTTTAATTGTGTATTTGGCTGGAAGGAATTCAAATTTGTATTTGCTGAAAGGATTTTAATTTGTACTTGCTACTTGGCTGGGAGGGTATTCCAGTGCCTATAGCTAAAAAAACCCTGTACCTATTCCATTTTAAATTTACAAAGAATAATTTTTAATGTTTTCTCTCTTTAATTAAAAGTTTTTCTTGTTAAGAACCTGATTGTTTTTTTTTATTCTGGTGAGACCCCAGGAGACTGGGTCTGGATTCACCAGGGAATTGGTGGGGAGAAGGAGGGAAGGGGGGGAGAGAGGCTATTTCTCTCTGTGTCAGGATACTTTCTCTCTCAGGAGAGTCTGGGAGGGAAGAGAGAAGGAGGGGGAAGGTGAATTTTCTCTCTGTTTAAAGATTCAAGGAATTTTGAATCACAGTGATCCAGGGTAACCCAGGAGGAGAAGCCTGGGAGAGGAATGGTGGGGGAAAGGATTTACTTTCCGTGTTAAGATCCGAGGGTCTGGGTCTTGGGATCCCCGGCAAGGTTTTGGGGGGACCAGAGTGTACCAGGCACTGGAATTCCTGGTTGGTGGCAGCGCTACAGGTTCTAAGCTGGTAATTGAGCTTAGAGGACTTCATGCTGGTACCCCATCTCTTGGATGCTAAGATTCAGAGTGGGGAATTGTACCTTGACAGGATGTGAAGAACAAAATTGTGTTTCATCTGGACTGCCTTGCTGATGAATTCATCCACTATTTTCCAGGTAGCTTTTCTGGCAATCCCATTCATAAATTAGCACATAATCCGTTCAATGTTGATGTCAATTCATTGCCAGAAGTATTGCAAGAACAAGCACTCAAAATGAAATACGATTCAAGTGCGAAAGATATTTTTGAAAACTTAAGCCTGGAGGAATTTTGGATTAAATATTTCCCAATTTACCTGAAAGTTGGAGAAGAAGCGCTACGTATTATTCTTCCATTTCTTCGATGTACCTCTGTGAAAAAAGCTTTTCAAGTTCAGTCATAATAAAAATGAAACAAAGAAATCACTTGGATGTCGAAAACGATTTGCGTTGTGCACTTTCGTCTTACAAACCTAGGAATTCCCAACTCATGAAGAAAATAGAGCGTCATCCTTCACATTAAATTTGTTTTGTTTATGCTATTTCTTATTTTAAATTACATTTTTATTAAATTTTTGTGCCAAGAAAAACTATTTGTGCTTATTTTTAATTTTAAATAAAGAAATACCAAGTTTTAATGTTTTTTTTAATTTTAAATTACCAATTAAATTTGTTAAAAGGGGGATTGGATGATAGTAAAGGAGAGGTGGGGGCTGAGGGGTTCTAGAAAATTAAAAAAGGGACGTAATGCTGAAAAGTTTGGGAACCAATGAGCTACGTGGAGCTTTTCTTCAGGTCTTGGAAAGGTACTCAGTGTTATCACTAAATACAAGTTGTGATTGGGTTTTTTTCCCCCTGTATTGAGAGAGGTTCTCTCAGGCTATTTGGGTGACCTGTTCCATGATGCGATCTTCTTCTCTGCCCTTGTTTGGTGAAGGCAGTTTGTGTTAAGGTGTGTAACCCACACTTTTTCCTCATAGCATATTCTGTGGTATCTGAGTGCCTGGCTGTTGATAAGAGTTCTTGGTGTTTTTGAGGTGGTTACTGGATCTGTGAAGGTAAGCGTGGACATCTGTGGGTTTCTTGTATGTAGTTGTCTGTAGGGTTCCATTGCTGATGGTGATTGTGGTATTCAGAAAGTTGCTGGTGGTATGGGAGTCTTCTAGAGAGAGTTTGATGGATGGGTGGTGGTTGTTGAAGTTGTGGTAGAAATCTTTGAAGGACTTGAAAGCCATCTATCCAGAGGATGAAAATATCATTGATGTATCCCATGTAATCATTGGTTTTGTGGTGCATTTGTCCAGAAATTCTTCCTCAAGAAGAGGTTGCCATATGCACCGCAAAGCCAAGACATACCTGAGATACATCAATGATATTCTCATCCTCTGGACAGATGACCTAACCTCTTTGACAGTTTTCCACCACAACTTCAACAGATACCACTGAACTCACTTTACAACTATAGCTTTGAAGTGTTTTTGGTGCATTCACACAGCACAGTTCTGTCAAAAATTGTGCCACTGCCGGGTTATGCTAATCTACCAGAAGGACAAGTGAGACAGCCATCCATTTTTTTTTTAATGTAATGTCCCTGCAATGGATTCCCCTCGTGGTATATATCCCTCATGGTATATACTCCCCCATCTACTACAATAATTTCCTGATACTGAAAGAGTTCTTAAACCCATGTTTGGTAACAACACACTTTTGTCCCAGTCAGTTTGGATGGGGAAAATTTTTGTAAAAAGAGTTGCTGAAAACCATTCTCCAGTGTAGTGAAGGCTCACTGCAACTGTTAAAATTTTGTGCTATCTGTACACTGTTGGGATCTGCCATCAAAACTTTGTTACTTGAAATGATGTTTAAGAACCATGTTGAAAATGATTATTTTAGAGCAGATGGAAGCTTTAATGCAGTTGTTCTGCTTTAAGTGCTGAGAAAAAGTAGTGTCTGCAAGGCTGAGTGAATTTAAAATTGAGGGATATAAGTAAATAGAAGGGGAGGGAGAGGACTTCCTGGAAAAGAGTGTGTGGGTTTAAAATGCTGTTTATTGTATTATCAGCTGTCATGATTTTGCTACAGGTCTAACAATATTTATCAATGGCACTGAAGCCACAGGCTGCCCTCAACTAGATGGTCACTGTGACTCGTGTTGCCTGGGGCACCCCTCACTGGAAATGGCAAGGTCAGGGTAGGCTGCAAAAGGGAGAGCAGATACTCCCAAGACTAGTGGGTAACACTGAAGTTAAACTCCCCAACTAGTCACAAAGTGTGCTTCTCATCCCCCACACTGGTTGTCAAGAAGCAAAAAAGGAACCCCACAGCCCCCTTTATTGCATGCCAGTCCTCTGGCTCCCAGTCAGCACATAGGTCCAGTACAGCGAGAAGTTATTTAAAAAACTCTGCTCACATATACACAATGTTCTTCAGACTCCAAAGGGTCAACCACATTGCCAGGTCAGTCTAGGTTTGGATCTTACCCAAAATACTACACTGCCAGCCAGTCCTTTAGTATCTAAAACTAAAGGTTTATTATAAAGAAAAAAGAACAAGAGAGATGGTAAATCGGAAAGCAGTCACAAAGATTCAAAATCCGTAAGGTTCTTTAATATATATGGAGATATACCTATCTCATAGAACTGGAGAGGACCCCGAAAGGTCACTGAGTCCAATGTCCCAAACACAAGCCGCACAGCACATAATTTGGAAGCCTTACAGTTGTGTCCATAGGCATGCCCCTGCATGCCTTGCTGAGTCATAAGATGTATCCTTTGCCTTCTCTCAGTGGGTCAATGTGTCGCTGATGGCAGGGCTGGCTCCAATGTTTTTGCCGCCCCAAGCGGCAAAGAAAAAAAAAGAAGCCGCAATTGGCAACACTTCAGCAGCAGCTCTACCGCCGCTGTTTTGTAATTCAGCGGCAATTTGGCAGCAGGTCCTTCCCTCCAAGAGGGAGAGAGGGACCTGCCGCCAAATTGCCGCCGAAGAGCCCGACATGCCACCCCTCTCTGGTGGCCGCCCCAAACAACAGCTTGTTGCACTGGTGCCTGGAGCCGGCCCTGTTGATGATCCTTAATGGGCCATCAAGCAGGTGAGGCAGTGCTGATGCCAGACTGTCTGGGGGTGTCACCCAGAAGCATAGCACAAGTTTTGAAATAGATATATACATATATATATATCTATAATCCATAATACAGAGGTGATACAAACACGTACATGAGATTATCATATCTGGCAAATTGTAACATTTTTGCAGATATCTTACATGGCATATCTGGCATAACTCATTGCAGTTTTACAATATTCGTATTCATCATATTCTAAAGTGTCCCCCAGATTCCATACAGCGTCACAGCCACCATATTCCTAAACTTTGCAGGGGAATGTGAGCCCATCCCTGGCACAAATAGCCGCTACCTTCCATTATTTCCAGTAGAGCTGTGGATGTGAGGGGGAAGGGGAGAATATTGTGGGTTTTTTGGGCCAGACAGGAGAGTGTAGAATTAGAGATGTCAAATTTCTGGAAATTTTGAAGGCATTGGGGGGAGAATGAGGCTTTTTCCTCCCCTGTTTCTTAGGATAAAATGGACATTTTCTGAGACGTTGCAATATCCAAGGTAGTAAATTGTTTATCAAAACTTAACTTCATTTACTTTTTAAAGAATGAGCTATATATTGAATTTAGCACATAAAAAGTACTGTTTGGTATATTTGTGAAATAAATAAATATAAATTTATTTAGTTTTGATTTGAATACTAATGACAAATATTTCTAGTATGAGGGATGGACACGCCTGACAAATATAGCTGCCATTTTGCCTGTTGTCAAATGGGAGTGGGTGGGAGGGAAAATATAAAATGCTGAAAACAGAAAGCATCAATGTTGTTGTAAACAAAAAAAAGAAGGTTGTATCTTTTGGGCTCAGAAATTGTATGCCAATAGACCTGACCTGACATTATCATGCAGACCAAGAAGAAACTCATGTTTCTAGAGAAAAGGTTTAGAAAATGATGTAATTGTAATGTTTTTAACGGAGCACAATATTAAGGATCAACAGTAAATTCGTATATATATCCAAACGTTATAGTAACAATACCAGACTCTCCTTTCACTGTTTATTCTGAGAATATATTTCATATAACAATTTCTTTTCAATTTTCCCCCAAATTTCCACTTTTTCTATACCAGGCCTCAGAAAAAAAAAACAAATAGACCTGGAAAAAAACCATTTTCCCCCTAAAGTTTCTGTTTTTCCCCCAGACCCTCATATCATGGAGGTGCTGGGAGAGGGCCTCAGAGAAAGAGAATGCGTTAGGGAACTAGACAGAAAACAGTGAGGAGTCAAAGGAGTAAGGGGAACAAGAAGTAGACTTGGAGGATGTCAGTGAAAGGTGGGGAGAAGCAGGCAGTTTGAGGGGTATATATAAAATTGTGGTGTCATGTCAGAAGGATGTGGCACCCTATCCTGTCTAGTTAGGGATGGACACTGAAGGACCTTTTTTGAATGATAGTGAAAATATACCCATCCATCGCTATCTCATTTGGAAAAAGACTGTCTTTAACTCTGTTCCTAGCCAACTGAAACCAGTGAGCTATCACATACGTGCTTCATTAGTTGGGAAAAGTAAAATTTGCGAACATTAAACGGTGCCAAATATACTGTATTCATAAAAAAGAATAGTAAGCTGTTTTTGTATGTTATCTCACATGATGACTTGAATGTTTTTCTCTTGTTTTTGAAATCCTGTCCCAGAATTGATCTGGAAATAGCAGGTTTAAGGAGTGGAAACACAGCCTTCCTTTTAGGCAAAAATTTACTAGCAAATACTACAGCACAAACAAAAATGAGGCACAGTTTATTGTCAGAATAAACAAGAAATATTTAAGAAATACGTCAGAGGCTTTCAATAACTTGCTTGTTAAAATATGTACTCCTGAACTCAGATGGCTTACAGCAGAGTAGATGTACTGCATGGGAAATTCAGAGTTTCTCCTAGTAATGTTCCAATCTCAGAAATTCAGACTGTGTGTGTTGGAAATCTGCTTTCGCACACACATTGTTGAAAAAAGATTATTTCTCAGAAAATCTGCAGTAACCTAGATGAACTGGTACTTAACTAAAATGCTACAAAGAAATCCTATATATATGTAAAGATTTTCTGTCACAAGATTTACAAATTAGCATTATTACATTGGCAATTATAATAATAATAATAATAATTAATAAAAAATCCTTGCCTGAGGAAGCACTTTATATGTTCAAAGCACAGCTCTCAGGACTCCAGTTGCAGCACTTCTGCAAATCACTCCCCAGGATCTCAGGTAGTACTCCCAGAAAATTAGAAATATGTAGTTAGTGACTACTTGTGAAAAGTTTAGTTTAAGTGACTTACTCAGCATCACACAGGAATTCTGTGTCAGTGTCAGAGATAGAATCCAGTTCTCCAGGGAAGCTTTCAGCTGATTTAACCATGAGACCATCCTTTCTGTTTCTGAAGTCTCTTGCCTCATTCACTCCAGCTTTTGCTACAAATAAGGCAAAGGTTGAACAGAGAACAGTCTTATACACAACCTTGATTAATTCCCAGAGCAGGTCCTTCCCTCACACTGAATGAAGAAGGGATTGGAACCTTTAGCAGGATTGGAACCTTTAGATTTAATGCACAGACCTCTGCTACTTGAGATAGTGGAGTAGTAGGACATTGTCATTCTGTATCTGGACCAGTATTAGAAGGAGAAGAGAGAGACACTTTTCCAGAAGGTTTCATTGATATTTGCTGACAGCAGAGGGAATGGTGAGATGTGTATCTTGTTTCCATGCTGGGCTGTGGAAGGGAGTGTACTCTATTGGGCACAGACTTGTCCATCTGCTCTCTTCAAGCTTAATCTTTTCTGCCCTATTCCTCCAACCTGTCCCTTCCCACCCATGCCCCTCGAGCTCCTCATCGCAGTCTTCTTGTCTGCCCATCCAGTCCCAGTCCCTGTCCCCTCCGTCCCCTGGCTTCTCATGCAATCTCTTTCCATGCTTCCCCCTGCCCCATAAATTGGTTTCCAGTCCTGGTCTCTCTCCTTGTCCAGTCTGTCTCCCCACCGTAACCACTCTCCATCTCCTTGTCTTCTTCTGCTCTTTCCCTGGTTCCTTGTCCCAGTCTCTTTGCTCTTTCAGCTGTTGTCTTGCCCTGACTTTCCTTCCCTAGCAGCCAACTGGCTCCCCATTTTTTTAGTCCCACCCACCCTCATAATTCTTGCCCCAACCATTCCATCATTCTTCCTGCTTCTTCTCAATCTGACTCTTGTCTTATCTGCATTCAGATGAGATAGCTTATTCCTCCCTGCTGCTTTGGTGCCAGCAGGGAGGTCTATGAGAGCTCTGGAGAAACAGGCTTCTCTTCTCTGTTCCATGCTTAGTGACGATGGGGATCTCTGAAGATTTTAACTGGCCAAAACTGAAGATGTCTCTAATGAGCATGTTCACACTGCAGTGTTTCAAAGTCTTATAATATGGCCAGATTTAGACAGATTTTCATGGAAACAGCAAAAAGCACAACTCTGACACAAATGACAAGTCCTTGCTGCAAAGGACAGGCGTGCAAAAGCTGTTCAAAGAAAAGGTTACCATGGGCAAATCATACTTTTTTCTTAGTCTTGTTCTCAGAAACTGCCAAACTGTTTTGGCTGGAAGTTTGAGGGGAAAAAAAAGAAAATTCAGCCCAAAGCGGACACCTAATATGGAAAATTTCAGCCCCAGTGGTGCAAATTTGGCAAAGTAATAAGCAACCAGAAAGAGTCTTTTAAGATTGTCTGACAGTTCCCAGTATTAGGCAGTGCTACTAGCACCACCTAAAATAACGTAAACATACACAAACATTATATATTTTCCACATATATATAATTTCAAATATTTTATATTGTCTATTATGTATAATTTTCAACTTGTAGTATAAAGTCTCATCTATTCTATTCTCCCCCACATCAAACTTTCAAACATTTATTTTAGGGAACAGAAAATTCCATCAAAATTTGTAATGTTTCTAATTATTTTTTGCACTTGCAGAACTTAAAATACGTAATGCAAAATTGTGAAGGATGATATAAAGGGCTTGAGAATGGCTTGATGACTCCTCAGTGAGTTATGCAGGGCATCCCAAGCAAGTGTCAATAATCATACCACAGTGTCATGAATTCTGTCTGGCATACAGATGTGTATCTTGTCTATGTAACAGAAAAATTATTTTAGAAATGTTTTAGAGACTTTTAAGTATGTTATTGAGACTTTCTTTGTATTCTGCTTATGAAGTCAGTGCCATGGGTCCAATTATACAGGCCTCAGAAGGAGAGGGGGATATTAAAAGTAACAAAGGTAAAAACACTTACAAAATCCTTTTTTAAATGGCGCTTTTATGTATACAATACTACTTAAAATCCTGTCTCAGGATACCAAGGGCTACAAGCAAGTACACTGTATACCTTACTGAAAAGCAGTGGATCTCCTTGTTCACAGTTGTGGAAGATAAGATTGTGGATTGTCCACCTGGCATTAGTCCATTGCCCAGTTTCCATTTCAAAACAAGAGGGTTATGGGGATTTTGGGTAAGGTGATGAGAATTCCCCATTTGGGGAAAAGAGGAATTATTTTTAAACCACATCATTTAAAAACAAAACAAAACAGTGACTGAAGGCAGCTACTGAGATGTTTGGAACTTTGGGATAAACCCCAAGGAAGATAGATTCATGGGCAATATTCTAGGTGAGATTGTAAAAGGTGCATTAAAAATGCAGTGTGTATCAGCAGGATATCAACATCACATATGTGGGGTAGATGCGTATAGATGTAGATATATGAATTTTTCCCAAAATTCAGTATTAGCAAGAATAAAATCGACTTTGTCATATAATATGGTATCAGGCAATCAACACAGTTGCTGGAATCTTTTACAAGCTGGAAACTAATACTGGCCACATTTTGTTGGCAATGAAATACAGTGTATGGTCTACTGTATGAATCATACATTGATATGTTTCTAGATTACTTATATTAAGATAATACCAGAATGTTTTCAGAGGAAGATTTACCAGACTATTCTGAGAAATTTCATCTTTAGACATGGCTTCTGTAATTTGTGGTTATTACGGAAGTGGTTTTAAGGATGTTTGTGTGATCCTCTGGCTCCTTTTTTTCTGAGCCAAAGAGTCTGGAAAGCCACAAATGATTTTAACAATTTTTGAGTATAACACGAAAATGAAGATAGTTATCTGATACAAATGTTTGTTAAACTCTTTGGAGATGCAATTTAATAATAATACTCATTTTTTGGTATATCTGAATTTTTCCTTTTTAGCAGTCTCTAAGTAGATTAAGCTGATTATTTCCTGTGTAAAAAGGTCTAATAAATTTGAGTATATTAAAATCAGCAAATGCCAAGAAACTGCACTTTAAACATTGAGTAATATGCATAGCATATCTAGTCACGATGATTGTATTTGGTTAGAAAAATAATAGTTGATGAACTATACCATTAGACTCTATGGCTACAACTTTCAAATCTAAGTTACTTGGAGTTAGGCTCTTAAATCAAGTTTTAGGCACCTAAAAAGTTTCCTTACTTTCAGAGTTGCTGAACAGTCACAAAACTCATTTGAAATCAGCACCTTAAAAAATAAGACCATGTTCATTTAGGTGCCTAAAAATAGATTCAAAACACCAACTTTAGTCAGAGAGATTTGTATGGCCCATATGCCAATACCTAAAATCTATGTTTGTGTTCTCTGGAGTGACTGTAATGTTTTATTTAACTACTGTTTGCTGGTTCATAAAATTATATTTTAAAAGGTAAAAGTGTTATGAACATTTTTTTAAATTTTGAACTTGGCTTATTTTTTTATAAAAGGTGTTGAGTTGACAGCACTAGATACAGAGGTGTAATCTGTACAGAATTAATTACAGCAGCAGTGCATCCTCTCTTACCAATATAACTCAATCTTGACCTACTGGGACCTCCTTTATGGAGGAGATAGATAATAATTCACTTTCAGTTTTCATAAAAGCATATATTGTGCTGGAGATAGTATACCATGCAGTATAAGGTGATTAGATATTGACTCCTTTCAAATGGGCTGTCGAAACAGCCGTCAGATGGTAAAGACCATTGGTTACTATTGCACTGAGTTAGGTTCATACTGATAACCTACAAGTGAAAGGCCACGAGTTCGCTAACTTGTAGTCTGTTGGCTAATACTTGACATAATACATGCTTTACACCTAATGTAAAAATGTATATGAAAGTTAGTTCAGGAACATTGAAGAGGGTTGCCAACTTTCTAATCACAAACCTGAACACCCTTGCCCCACCCATTTCCGAGGCCCTGCCTATGGCCCGCCTCTTCTCAGAGGGCTCCCCTGCTCACCCTACCCTCCATTGCTTGTTCTCCCTCACTCTTGCTGACTTGTTCATTTTCACTGGGCTGGGGCAGGGGATTGGGGTGCAGGAGAGGGTGAGGGCTCTGGCTGAGTGTGCAGGCTCTGGGAAGAGGCCAGGGATGAGGGGTTCAGAGTGTGGGAGGGGGCTCCAGGCTGAGGCAGGGGCTTGGGGTATGGGAGGGAGTGAAGAGTGTGAGCACCCCTGGAGGGAGTTAGGGTGCGGGAGGGGGTTCTGAGCTGGGGCAGGGGGTTGGGGTGCGGGCGGGGGTCCGAGATGTGGGCTCTGGCCGGGCGGCTCCTGGAAGCGGAAGGCATGTCTGGCTCCTAGGCTGAGGTGTGGTTAGGCGGGTCTGCTCACTGCCTTAGTCCGCAGGTGCCGGCTCCGCAGGTCACATTGGCTGTGGTTCCCAGCCAATGGGAGCTGCAGAGCTGGCACTCGGGGTTGAGGGCAGCACGTGGAGCCCCCAGGGCTGCCCCTGCACCTAGGGGCCACAAGGACATGTCGCCACTTCTGGGAGCAACGCGGAACCAGGACGGCAGGGAGCATGCCTTAGACCCGCTCCGGTGCCGACCGACTTTTAGTAGCCCAGTCAGAGCCACCAGGGTCCCTTTTTTCGACTGGGCAGTTCCAGTTGAAAACCAGATGCTTGGCAACCCTAACAGTGAATAATATAGAAATAACTTGTCTTGGACATTCCTTTTAAACTTCTGAAAGCTATTAATGAACAAAGTTCATGTCTAATTGTTAAAAAAAATCAAAAAACAAAAAAAACCCCAAACCTGAATATGACTGCACATAAACAATCCAAAGCTTGTAAGTTTATATTTGTTACATACTTGTATAAATTTATAACAACGTAATGAAACTGGGGTGGGGAAAGAAGTGCGACCCAACTGTTCCCAGAGTCCAACAGGCGGCGAGATGCAGCTCTGGGCTCAGGTTTGGGCAGTGGGACGTGGCCTGCCCCAGTACAGAACCAAGCTCATCCCGGCACCAGGCTCCAATCCTGGGGTAGCCTGCCTGAGTCCAGGGAGCGGGGCTGGCCATGCTTGTGCCGGGCAGGCACACGGCGCAGCTGGGAACCAGGACCCTTCCGCACTTACAGGCCTCACAGGCACTGCAACTTCTGTGAGCCCGGGTCCCTCTTCCTGCCCCTGCCGGCGGGTCGGCTTCTGGGGCTGCTCAGACTCTGCAGACACCAGGTAGCATCATGGACATGCTAACCCGGAAACACAACCTCCCGCCGGAAGTGATATAGTTCAGGAAAGCATGTGCAAATGTCAGCGGGAAGGGCGGAGAAGAGTGGGCCGGGCCGGACAGGATATTTAATGGCACACTGCTATCTGCTGTGGCCACTCAGCCCGCTGCCGACCAGGGTTCGGCAGCGGGCTGAGCAGGGCCGGCGGCCGGGACCCCGGCAAGCAGCAGCGTGCTTTTAAAAATTGGCTCGTGTGCCGTCTTTGGCACACGTGCTATAGGTTGCTGACCCCTGCATTAATGTAACAAAAGTTCTGGAAGCTAATGGAAAGAGAATGAATCATAAAAAAGAATGCAGCTTTTAATACTTGCAACTTCAATAGTACTCAGGGATTCAAAAAAAAAATGTAAATATGGAATGTTTAACAGTGCAGTACTTCAGTACAGCCAGGTCAGTTTAGTAAAACTTACCTATTGTTGCAACGACTAACCATCTCCGTACACCTCAACGATTGTTTGGTAAGAAAAAATAAATACACTTCCCTGTTTTACCAGCAGTCCTTCATATTTTATATAAAACTAAGCAAACAGTTTATCTGTTGCTAAATGAATATTTTAAAAAGCAGGGGAAAGAGTGGCGCTGGGGACAGTGCTGTAATATTTATTGTCACTATGTTCAGTTTAAATTTCCAGCAGTCAATAAGTGTTTTCGTCTAGTAGTCCTGTGTATATGGTTGGGTTGTTTAACTATGTTTGCTTTGATTTTGAATCCGAGTTCAAAGTTGTATTCCTTACACGATTCATATAGCTGTAAAACCTTTTTCTGTTTTCATGCATGTTAACATTTGAAAGGGTCAACAGAGACACTGGGGTCTGTAGAGTCTGATGCTTCCATATTTTTAAAAGTTGTCTTGTGTCTTTGGTTTTGCCACCTGGTAAGCTGGTTTTAATACCAATATATTGCAGCAAACTGCAAGGAAATTTGTTCCATTGAAAGTGATTGCAAAAGGAATTTTGTGAATTATCTTTCTGGAAACATGTTTCTGATAAGTTCTTCAGAACAAAAATGGCAGGTTGTCCAAAAAGTGTCACTGAAAGGAGAACTGAGAAACATGGAGCACCCTTCTCCCCCCACCCCAGCCTTCAGATTGTAATGAGAATGGATTGTTTTGGTACCACTTCGTTTTGTAGTCTTTAATCATGAGATTGAATCTGGTCCTGGGAACACAGGAAATTTAGGCTGTGTTCCCACACTGAAGGGACTTTCATGTTACTGGGGAAATTGTGTGTGTTGGCAGAGGGGGTGTAAAACTATCTGTGGTTGTGTGGCTTATTGGATAAAGTGCTGGCTTTTCCACTCTGTGGTTTAAATTTCCATGTGCTGGGTTTTGTATAATTTGTTTTTCTCAAATATTGTTTTTCTCGAAAATCAAACTCTTTGTGATGTTTGGGGATATTATGCAGGGATTATTTGGCATATAGGACTGATATTGGGATTGATATGTGCACTGATATTATCATTATGAGCCCAGTATAGAAAGCTTGATATGTTTTCTTTTACATTTAGGTAGCCAATTCAGATTTGTCTGAAGTAGTCAGTGACTAAGGCAGAGATTTTAATATGTGATTACCTTGCTAAATCTGCTTAGTGGCCTGTGTGAATTGTGTTTGGAGGTCTGTCCAGCACCATCACTGGTGCCTCATTAGGTCTTCTGGCAAAGAGTCCCAGCACTGACTGGGCAGAGAAACTGAACTCTCCCATCTTCTAGAAGTGGTTTCACCCACTTAAGCAAATTGGAAGTAGCAATGTAAATATCAGTTTAAAAAATTAACCAGTTAAACAATATAATTTTAATAGTTTATCGTTAACCGAGGTCGCTGTGGCTGGCCTGGTGTGACTAGGGACCCTCCAGATGGCTGCCACGGGGTGGCTGAGGCTGGGGTCACTCTTCTCAGCTTGTGTGGGACGGCCATGGCTGAGGTCGTTCCGGCCAGATGCTGGGGCTGGGGCTGGGGCTGGGGCTGGGGCTGAGGTCGCTCTTAGGCTGCTCTGGCGCAGCCAGGGCTGGGGTGCCACCACCTGGTGCGAGACAGCCTGGGTTAACAGTTCAGGTTGGTAAACGGTAAGCCTAGTGCTTACCAGTTAACCATTGAACCTTTTACATCCCTAATTAGAAGAGCAGCATGGAACATTTTGCAGTGCTGTGGCTGTACATGTTATATGGAAAGAGGACTCTAGTCTCTGGGGCTTTCGTTTCAGAGGTTTTCTGAGCACTAAATTCATCCCCCTCTAAAAATAATTTTTTTAAGTTAATTTTTTTTGTCTTTACACCATAAAAATGATTTCTCATTGATCAGGTGCACAAGTGACAGCTTCTTTTAAATAAATCCCATGTCATGACATTAGATCTGGAAGGTTTTTGGTATATATCGAGTATTATACTTTATATCTATATTATGAGTACTTTGGTAATGTTCCCTGTTATGTCAAGAATCATGCACATTGAATATTATAAGGTAATGATAGTGCATAAAGTTGGTGTGACGGGGTATACCAGACCCTCTGAGGCCCCCCTGATGGAGGCCTCATTGCCCTGCCACACTCCAGCCCAATAAAGGGCAGTGGAGAGAGACCTCTAAGCTGCCTAAAGTGACTGTGTGAGACATAGTCAATCAGGGCCTTAGCAGCCTAGTATAAGAGGAGCTGCAGGGCCAGAGGTAGTTCAGTTCCTTGCTGGAGCTGCAGGAGCCTGGATGGCATGTGGCTGGTTGATGGACCTACAGAACCCCAGACAAGGCAGTGCTGTCAGAAGCCAGAAAGAGTGAAAAGGAGCCCTGAGCTGGTTGCAGGGACTCCATTAGAACAAAGCTCTGAGGTAAGGGTGAAGACAGCACAGAACCACGGGGAAGTGGCCCAGGGAATTAGAGAAGTCGTGTGACATAGTTAAAGGGACACAGCAGACGGCTGCAATCAACAGGATCCCTGGGCTGGGGCCTGGAGTAGAGGACGGACCCGGGTCCCCTTCACCCACCCACATTAGCCACTGGGGGGGGAAGTGGCCTGGATCTTGAGGCACCTCAGAGGGGGAACTAAACTGTAGTAGCCCAGCTGGAGAGCTATAGTCAAGAAGCCCAAGAGGGCGAAGACATTGTCTCCAGGGCAGGAGCCCTGGGGCACTGCTCTATCCTAGAGCAGAGACAATCAGAGAGAGAGAGAGAGCGGGCACACACTCAGTCATTTTATTTGGTATCTGGTTCCAGTACAAAACAGACTTAGTTGATGTCAGTAGTAAAATACAATAATTTGCATTGGCCAGTATTTCACTTAAGTACATAGTGTCTGTGTTCATCAAGGAAATAGATGAGCAGACTAAGCTCTGGTCTATACTGTGGGGTTAGGTCGAATTTAGCCACATTAGGTCAATTTTAATATGAATGTGTCCACACAACAAACCCCATTCCATCAACTTAAAGGACTCTTAAAATCAACTTCTGTACTCCTCCCCAGCGAGGGGAGTAGCACTAAAATCAACCTTGCTGGGTCGAACTTGGGGTAGTGTGGATGCAAATCAATGGTATTGGCCTCCAGGAGCTATCCCAGGGTGCTCCATTGTTACCGCTCTGGACAGCACTTTGAACTCCGATGCACTAACCAGGTACACAGGAAAAGCCCCGGGAACTTCTGAATTTCATTTCCTGTTTGATCAGCATGATGAACTCAGCAGCACTTATCAGCACAGGTGACCATGCAGTCTCCCCAGAACTGTAGAGTGTAGGATGTTTCTACGCTCCTGTCATAAACAGATAGTTAAGGGTTAATGTCTCTTTTACCTGTAAAGGGTTAAGAAGCTTAGTGAACCTGGCTGACACCTGACCAGAGGACCAATGGGGGGACAAGATACTTTCAAATCTTGGTGGAGGGAAGTCTTTGTTTGT